>NC_134836.1:138244874-138335679 GCF_004210375.1 Tachypleus tridentatus | reverse complement strand
TTCTGCCATACATGTAGTTTCTAAGAAATTAAATTATCTTATATGTTATTAATTGTTTCCAAATTATACATAATAACGGTTTGAACAATATCGCGATTTACTGTTAAGGTAAAGAAAAAATATTGTTTCTGATGGAGGTAGCTAAACATAAATACGTATATCTTCAACTAAGGCAAATTGTAGTTTATATCTTTAAACAAATCACAATTAAAAAGTTTCACTTTAAGAGCTGTGTACAGGTTTTGTCTTCTTAGCAAAGAAAGGGTATTAACTTATTGCAAATAGTTCACTGGAGTACTATTAAGATATTCCCTGATATGGAAAGAGTGAGTGTTTAACGGGTATAGGTTAAGATTTACGAGAGTTGATTCAGGGCTTTATTTGAAAGAAGGGGGCTGATTGACTGAGTCTAGAGCATACTTTTTTAAACCATATGAACTGGATTACTTAAATAATAATAATGCGTACAACAAAAATGGGAACGGTAGCGTATTTTAAACCATTCCAGTTGTTCTGGTTACAATTTGTTTCTCCTTGACTTTTATCTTTATTTACTGATCATCATACCAGTCTTTGCCTTAGATCAACCTCTTTTCTTCGGGCCTACGACATATCACTCCACCCCCCAAATAAACTGGTCCTGTGTTCACATTTAAGAGTTTACATTCTCTTGCCTAGTACTAGACGAATTGGAAACAAGAACAACAAAAGAAACAGTATCGCCATCTGTAGCTGGATCATCTTGAAACATATATATAGTATAAAGTATAACAAATGTACAGAAAGACAAGTAACCAACTATAGATAATCATTTACGAGTTAATTTTAGGATAGTTTTCCGTCAGATATATGTCAGTACAAAAACATCCGGAACCTAATTCTATATATAAACTTCAATGTTTTAAAATAGTTGTTTGTGTGGATGTCCTCCTCCCAATATCACTTAGTGCAATTAGAATCTTACTGCTATACAATGTCGAATTTCTTGATGACGAAAAACCTACTTGAAATTAAAATGAGATACAATGTCGAATTTCACAAACTAGCATAATTTAGTCAACAAAACAGAAATGTCCTCTTTGATTAACTTTCCACAATGATGTCATCTAATGAGCATAATAATAAATTTGCTGATACGTTTTCTATATTCATTTTATTTTGGGTCCATCGCTGCGCTGGTACAGCGGTAAGTCTAAGTATTTACAACGCTAAAATCAAGGGTTCGATTTCTCTCGGTGGCCTCAGCAGATAGCTCGACGTGGTTTTACTATAAGAAACACTCTCAAACACTCATTTATTTTGGATTTCAAGAAGCTAAATATTTTAACTTCAGTTTACCTGTCTAACTTAGCTACAGTGTGCAAATTCATGGATTTTAAATTATTAGAAGTGCATATATTTGTATCGATTCGCTTCTCTTGTTTAGCCTTTTCTTTGTACCAATTAGAAATGTTAGTTACTACATCATAGAATTCAATAAAATTACATGTTTTTATTATAAGAACAACATAGTTGGTCAATATATGGACTTATTTTACAAGTTTTTAATGCAGCTCGGGACGTTACGATAGAATGAAAGTGACGTAAAGGGAACTAAATTACTCATACATTTTGTTTTGTTTATCGATATATGCCTCTTCAGCTTGTGTTAGAGATAACGTATTTTTCGACAATATTGTTATATACGATCGTTATCCGTCCAATAATTCAATGGAACAAAATCATCCTGTTCAGTTTCTTTTGACACTAATTGAAAACGTGTGTCTATGGATGTCTAGGAGAGATACAGTAGTTTCCTCATTCCTTTCGTGAATATCTATAACATTGCAAAAATTTGGCGTTCTTGTTTCTAGTACACTTGACAAGAAGGTTCGTTATGGATACAAAGAAGCGGCTACTTTAAAGCTGATAACGTGGTTTATAAAGTGAAGGATCACTTATCAGCATCAGAAGCGTTGCTGGCTATAGGAAAAATGATGCAGGACTCAGGTATAGGAAGTTATTAATTTTAGTGGGAGATGATCGGTAAACCTACAGACAGTAAGGAGTCAGACTGTTTAAAACAGACATGCCTTCATAGTTACTTAAGGAAGCTGTTTGTTTGAATCACGTTAAAACTTCAGTGCGTCTATTTTAATTTTTCAGTGAAAAATTTTGCTTTTATTCGGAGCTTTGTAAAATAGTTTCAGGACTTGTGGAATAGCGTCCAGCAACGCTCATAATAAGCAACTTATGGGAGAAGAAGTTTCCAGCGAATAACAAGTTCAGGTGAATCACAGAGACCTGTAGTATAGTAACATAAGTTCTGAAGATAGAAATGTACGACCACTCGCTCTTCCAGAAGATTTGGGTTTATTTCACTCTTATTACACGTGGACCTTAATTGTCGTCTAATATTTACCATCAAGTATTTAATTCAATTATTCAGTTATTCCCTGGTAGGTAATGCGGTGAAGAGCTGTATGTTAAGTGGTTAATTTCTCACTTATGTTTTTTTTTTTTTTTCTGGCGCAAAAAACAACAATTCTTTGTCTGTTAAAGGACCAGAAGTCAACTAGCACAAGTGGTTCAAAAAGTAGGAGTTATTAGCTAGCTGTGATAACGTGACTTAGTGATCTATAACGTAAGCCCATACTGAGCAACTCAGAAGACCGAAACTACATGTTGAAATCTATATATAAAAAGGTCACTATGTGTGTTTTTCAAGACAGCTGGTATGGGTATTAAAACTTTACTTAAAACAAAATACAGAACAGCTTTTCGACCGTCATAGGTCATTTTCAGGTTAACAAAGAGAGTTTGCAACTGATCATTACTGAGCACAAGTTTCAGAGACGAGAGTGTAAACAGGTACGTAATTGTAGGGGGCGTTGCAATTAGATGTCATGTTATTAATTAGTGTAGGTACAAATGTGTTCCTTTATATTGATTTAACATTTGTTTTAGTTGTTGTACAAGTAGGGCTTCTTTGATTTTGCGTATGTTTACATTTGTTTCTCTACTTAACTTCTGGATACTTTCTATGGTTCTGTTGTGTTTATTTAATTTGCAGTGTTCAAAAACGTATGAAAGTGTTGTTTTTTTTTTTGTTCTTTGAATCTGGTTTCCATTTTTCTGCTTGTTTTTCCAACATAGAAGTCGTGGCAGATGTTACGTTATATTTTATAAATTATGTTGGTGTTGTGTTTGTCAGTGTAGTTTTTACATAGTATGGACTTTAGTTTTGTATCTGGTTTTTGAATAAATGTGGTGTTTACTGGAATGTTGTGTTTTGTTATAAATTTTTTCCAGGTGTTGGTTATTTTTTTGCTGATGTCGGGCACATATGGTATGCATCAATGTAAGGTTTTGTAGTTTGTTGTATCTTGGGATTTATTGTTGTTGGTCTAGGTGTGTACTTATAATTTTTCCCCGTTTTTTTTAGGAAACTTGTTGATGTTGATGAAGTGTTGTTTTATTTTGTTGATTTTATTGTTAATTTTATCGTGTGAGCATAATTTTGTGGCTGTGTTTATTTGGTTCATTAATATGTTGAGTTTTTGCTTTGTTTCATGTGCTGAGTCCCAGGGAATGTATAGTCCAGAATGAATGATTTTTCTATGGATTTCTGTTCTGAATTGTGTATCGGTTCTCCTAATATAGAGGTTGAGAAATGCTATTTGGTTAGTTTTTTTCCTGTTCACAGGTAAACTTAATGTTAAGGTGAATAGAGGTAACGTAGTTGAAAAAAAAACTAAGTGTGTGTTCTGCAGATGTGAATCCAGCAATTGTATCGTCAACATATCTAAATCACTACAGTGGTGGGTGTAACACTGAATTGATCGTTTGAGATTCAATCTATGTCATGAAAATGTTGGCTGGAACTTAGGCCATTCATTTGTAGATAGTTTTGGTCATTGAATATAAAGTTAGTGTTGGTGGTAGTGAATTCTATAACGGTTGCTAATTGGTTGCTGGAGATGGGTTGGTGACTTGGATATAAAGTTATAAAGCTACCTTGTGGGCTTCAGTTGTTGGGACTTCTGTGAAGGAGGAGATTACATCAAAACTGGCCGTTGAGATTTTATGATTTAGTCGATCAAGAATAGATTTAAAGTTAAAAGAGTCTTTCAAAATGGAGCCGGTTGATGTTACATATTTAGAAAATGCTCACGCTATGTATTTACCGAGGTTGTATTTAACTAATTCATAGATCGACATTATGGGTCACAGCTGACAATCTGATTTATGAGTTTAGGTTGCTATATAGTAATTATGGTGTGCGTAAGTCAGTCCTTTGTAGGTAAGAATAAAGGTTTTCTTAGATTGTGTTTTTTTTTCATTTGTAATAGTATTTTGTTTGATTAGTTTCACGTGTTTTTGTTGGATTTTTGTGGATTGGTTTAAATTTGTTTGTATCTGATAAAATGTTATTCAATTTTTGAAAGTAGTCATTTGTGTTTATTATACCTTGATTTCAAACCGTTTGTGTATGATTTTTATTGGAGTTTAGGTCTTACAGACCCACACACATTTCATGAGCTGGTTAAAAGTACCGCCTTCTTCATTTGTGGCGGGAAAAAACACAAAATTGAACATTGTCCACATAGAAATTAAACTTAATTTGTGTTTACTTTAACTAACGTGGTTACTATAAAGGTTTATAGCAAGATTTCTCAAGTGTTAAGTGTTCGTTTTATTTATCGCTTTGCTTTCAACCACACACGTTTTTTTGTCTTTTCCGAGAACAGGAAATAAATTCCACGTGTAAAGTGTGGACTGTATAATGTTACAGGATTTATATACGAAATGAAACAAACACATTTATACCTACAAGAAAAAAAAAAACATGGGTATGCGTTGAGCCATTTGACACAGCAAAGTTTCTGCAAAATGGGAACAGTGGAGCCATTTGACACAGTAAAGTTTCTGGAAAATGGGAAGTGAAGCTTGCACTTCCTGGATCTTTTTATTACAGTCGGTTCCTTATTTAGTTTGTTCACTTGTCAAGGCTCAGATTAAGTGTAAAAATAACAAAACCACTTATTTTTATCAACGGTTTCTTAGAAAGCTGAAAGATGGTTTGCATGATATGTTTTTACACTAAGAATAACAACTGGTTATTATAGGGCATCTTTTTTATATAATTTAGTATGTGTCATGGATACATCAGTACATATTCAGGGTTAAAAGAAGGCGGGTTAATTATACAAATTTCACTTATGCCTTAAGTGGCTCTAGTCCACATACACGTTTATTTACCTAACCGCATCAGTACATATTCAGGGTTAAAAAGAAGGCGGGTTAATTATACAAATTTTACTTATGCCTTAAGTGGCTCTAGTCCACATACACGTTTATTTACCTAACCGCATTGTTTTAACTTGAAGTTACTTCATGTAGTAGATGTGCTTTATCCACTTCAGGGAGTCGGATCCAGGATTTTTGCTTTGTAAATCCGTAAACTTACCATTGACCTATCAGAAGACATTTCGCTAATCAACTGTAAGTGCAAACAAATATACACCTTTGAAAAAAGTGTTCTATAGCCAAGAAACAGCGATGAAATATAAGGTGAAAATTCTCCACAGATCAGCAAACTTTTCTGTTTGCACTTTAGTCTAGTTTATAAATCATAGTTTTGTATGTATGCTCATCATTGTTAATGCTTTAAAGAGACACAAAAATAAAAACATCCCTCTATATTGGTCATTATCTATTTGTGACATAATAACAGAAGATGATTTAGACTTGATTTAATCTACAATTGGAATTCACCTGGCTGGAATTTAACTCATCCCAGGCTTCGTAATTCTGACCCATTAGAGTTGTTTCCTAAAGGTATCGAGATTTTTTCTCATCTGTTTTAACAAGTTGTAAGAAATGTATATTTAAAGGTCCTCTTACAGCATTAACAAAATAGGATCTTGTGACAAAGGACTTTATGTTTATATTGTAATTTTCCCACTTCTCTATTTATTGAAGCCAACTTGGATGTACTTTGAAGTTTTCCTGGTATTTCACACACGTGTTAATACTAAAACAGTAAATTGTACAATAAACAAACGTTACAACTAAATGTTAATACGTTTCCGTGAAACTGACGAAGACACCTTGTTAAGGAATGAATTAAATCCATAGAAAATTATTTTTAGTTGGAGTCGACAGATGACTAACACTCCAGTCTCTGTGCTAATGCCTTTATCAGGTTGCTAACCAACACAGTCAATATAAACCTTCAACCAGAGGTCCTCCAGAAACAAACAATATATAACTCCATTACAATTAACACTGCCAAAAATGTGTGAAAAAAATAAATTATGATTAGCTGGAATTCACAAATTCTGAGAAAAATAATTATTTTCAGTGTTTGTGCATTTTTAAAGCTTTGAATGAATAATATAAAACTTGTAAACGGCATTCAAGAAGAGTAGCTTATTTGTTTGTTTTGGAATTTCGCGAAAAGCTATACGAGGGCTATCTGCGCTAGCCGCCCCTAAGTTAGCAGTTTAAGACTAGAGGGAAAACAGCTAGTCATCACCACCACCGCCAACTCTTGGGCTACTCTTTTACCAACGAATAGTGGAATTGACTGTCACATTATAACGCTCCCACGGTTGAAAGGGCGAGCATGTTTGATGTGATGGAGATTCGAACCCGCAACCCTCGGATTATGAATGGAACGCCTTAACCTGCCTGGCCATGTCGGGCCTAAAGTAGTTTATAAACTCCTATTTAGTGTATTATTTAAATTAAATAGCGGCTGAAATTTCACAGACGTGCTGGTGCTAACTGAAATAAAATAATGGCGTCCTTGTTAGGTTCTCAAGTATATGACATTCAGCGGAATCTCCACAAAGTTATCCCATTTAGTGAAAACATTATACTTTGGTAAATGATATAGAAAATCATGGTTAAATGTGATCTAAGTATTGTTTCTCTAATTAAGTGATAATAATAGCTATCTGTAAAACTATAGTTAAATGAAATCTAAATACATTTTTGCCCTGACCAGAACAAATCCATCTGTAACATTTTGGTGAATTAAATCTGACCTAAATATTAGTACAGATAGCCCTCCAGTAGCTTTGCGCGAAATTCAAAACAAACAAACTTAAATATTGTTTTCTCTAACTAAATGCGAAAACAAATTCACCTGTAACAATACAGTTTATTAAATGTGGTCTAAATATTATTATACGTAAGTGCAAATACAAATCCATTTGTAACATTCTGGTTAAATGTGACTTAAATATTGTTTCCCTAACTAAGTGCGAAATTAAACCCATCTGTAAAATTATGGTTAAATATTCTTATTTCTACCTAAGCAAAAACAAATAAATTTGTAATACTCTGGCTAAATATGACCTAAACAATCTATCAAACAAGACCTAAATATTATTTTACTTAACTGAGGCGAAGTCAAATTCATCAGTGACATAATGGTTAATTAAATGTGACTTTAGTGCTGTTTCTCTAATTAAGTGCAAAAATAAATCCATTTTAAGGGCCTGGCATGGCCAGGTGGTTAAGGAACTCGGCTCGTAATCTGAGGGTCGCGGGTTCAAATCCTCGTCACACCAAACATACTCACCCTTTCAACCGTGGAGCGTTATAAAGTGACAGTCAATCCCACAATTCGTTGGTAAGACTCTTGGGTGGTGATGGCTAGCTGCCTTAGTCTTACACTGCTAAATTAGAGATGGCTAGCGTAGATAGCCCTCCTGTAGCTTTGCGCGAAATTTCCAAACAAACCATTTTAAAGGTAATTCTAACATAAATGACCGGCAGTACAAAATTGCATCTAATATGAAAGTGGGTTGTGGCCAATTATTTTTTTAAAGGTATATTAAAAACAACATGTTATTAAAATAATCAAGTTTAGCCATATCAGTCTGTTGTTTGCAGTCTTGTAGCATATAGTTACTAAGTATTGTTGTTTAAAGTTCTCTCTGACGTTTTTAATTTGTTCAGGCACGACAGTATTAATCGCTTTCTTCTAACACGTCGTTTAATATCTCGTTATTTCTGTGTCCATTTGTCCGCTCACTCATCCATTCGTTCATCCGTGTATTTGTCTAGTGTCTTATTGTACTTCCTGTATGTGTTTTTACCAGCTGTCCATTTTGTTTTAAGTTAAACATTATGTACGTAAATTCGAACCACACTGCCGTTTTGGTTGTATTAGTTATATCCTCTGTTACTTAAAGGCGATGGAAAATTTATTTTCTCAAACACTCCAGGTTTCAATGAACTGGATTACACGGATTTTAATTGTCAATGTTTACAAAAGTTTCGCATTAAATGTGGACTATTTTTCTTCCTGGTCCGGCATGGCCAGATGAGTTAAGGCGTGCAACTCCTAATCTGAGGGTCACGGGTTCGAATCCCCGTCGCACCAAATATGCTCGCCTTTTCAGCCGTGGGGGGCGTTATAATGTGACGGCCAATCCTACTATCCGTTGGTAAGAGTAGCCCAAGAGTTGGCGGTGGGTGGTGATGAATAGATGCCTTCCCTCTAGTCTTATTCTGCTAAATTAGGGACGGCTAGCGCAGACAGCTCTCGAGTAGCTTTGCGCGAAACTAAAAAAAAACCCAACAAAAACAAACATTTCTCTTCCAGTTGAGTAATCTCAACATAGATATTGATTGACAGACAATAAACTTTATTGTGTCTTAAAATTGTGTAATTTTTACTCTCATGTTATTGTTGTTAATCATATGAAACAATTTACATGTTATCAAAATAAAAAGGACATGTAACTCGTACTTACCCATTCTGTGAATGCTAGGAAACAAACAGAATGTTGAGCACATTCTTTAGCCTTCCACATTTTTCTTCTGTCAGACTTATTAAGAATGCTATAGCCAATTTTGACGGTGTTTTTTTTTAAGTTTATGTGTTGTTGTTTTTTTCAGCACTAGGTTATCAGTGAAATGCCGAGCATCATATGACTGGGTAAAGAGGAATGCTGTTTTTCTTCTGTCTCCAGCTTGAAAAATAAACAGTATGTATTATAAATTATCTGTTGAAGAATGGAAAATTCCACCTTATGTTCATATCACAGTATTTCTAACTTCTTTATATACAGACGTATTTAGAGTAATGTTTAAAACACCCTAAAGATGTCTAATATATCGCTGGTAAACCTTTTGTAGTTGTAAATAACTTTTACGTGACTGTAATAGCACAACACATATGGTTTCTGCAGTTCATATGAGGTGAAAACACATGGTGTCACAAGAGTCGATACTGGTTCAGATAGGCCTGCAACAGGCCTATTCTCTCAAGCGCACTTACCCGGCCATCAAATTAGGATACAAATACATACATACAGAAGTAGCCAGGGTCGTTACGAACAAACTAGTAGTGTTCTCTGGAGCGAATCTGCCACGCTGTGCGGCACTTCCCTTCCAAAAGCACGTGCACGCATGCGCTTGCTTTCTTTCATCCGTCACTCTAGCTGTTCAGTCTGTCGCAAATTTGGGACACCTTTCCTGACGGCAAGAGGTCATTGTCGCTAAAAGGTTCCAGTTATAATTGTATAGTTTGATAAATAATAGAGACAGTCTATTCTAAGCTTTAAGGGATGTCAGTAAAACAGAAACAAAGCTTGTATTAATCAGTGATGTCGAGAAAACCCACTTGTAGAGAAATATATATGTAAAAACGGCTCGTTTGGGTTGAGAAAAGTTTTTACATAGAGGAGCGAACAACGTTTCGACTTCCTTTGGTCATCATCAGGTTCACAAAGAAAAAAAAATGTAACTGACCGGAAGCTGACAACATGTTTGAAAGGGGTTGTGTAACTGAGTGTCGGAAGGTAGAGGGCGTGCTTAGATGTTTGAATATATAATTTTTTATTATTTATTTTATTATTATTATTTATTATATTATTTTTAATATAGGTATAAAGGTGTTCTTTTGTATCGGTTTATTTTGGGCTTGAGTTGATGTATAAGTAAGGCTTCTTTAATTTTGCGTTCTTGTTTATGTTTGTTTCTTTATTTCGTATTTGAGTAAACACAACATAACCATATAAAACACTAAACAAAGCTTATTTTAATACTGTTTTGCTTAAAGCTTATGTTATACACAGCATTTCTCTCCCCCCTCCAGTAGCACTTATCAGATTTAGATACTCGCGGTGGGCAGAGCACAGGTTGCCCATTGTGTAACTTTGTGCTTAATTACAAACAAATATATAGAGCATTAGTAATATTGTCGAATGTTTTGAAAATATAAAGAGGATTGTAGCCCTGATCTTTATTTGTATTTGATCCTACACATAGTAGGACAACTGAACAAATTTACACATCGTTAAGTGTTTAAAAACGAAAGGTAATCTGAGAGCTAAAATTATATTAGTTCTATTTATAATAACTGTGACATCCTTTAATCATAATTATATTTCTCTATATATTCATCTAGTAATTTATAAAAAATGATGATGTTGTACGCCCTTATTATAACTTGTAGGTTGTTTTTTTTAATAGCTAAACTACTGAAGCTGTCTATCGCCGCCCCTAATTTTGGACAACTGACCAAAGGGAAGGTAGAAGTGCATCACCATCACAATTGATTCTAAAGGATTAACTGTTACTGTTATGATGCACCCACAACTTAAAGTGGTGTAGCAAAGATTCGAACCAGGCTTTCTAGCTTTATAATTTACTCAGAATTATTCTGTAAATCTAACGTTCGTCACACGTGCAGCCTAATACAGCCACGTGACCTTGTTAGTTCATTACACTAAGCTTGAAACGAAACGATTGTTTGTTTGTTTTTTGAATTTCGCAGAAAGCTACTCGAGGGCTATCTGTGCTAGCCGTCCCTAATATAGCAGTGTAAGACTAGAGAAAAGGCAGCTAGTCATCACCACCCATCGCCAACTCTTGGGCTACTCTTTTACCAACGAATAGTGGGATTGACCGTCACATTATACATCCCCACGGCTGGGAGGGCGAGCATGTTTAGCGCGACGCGGGCACGAACCCGCGACCCTCGGATTACGAGTCGCACGCCTTACGCGCTTGGCCATGCCGGGCCCGAAACGAAACGAACAAAGTGACTTTCCCTGATGGCATATTCAAGATTTAACGCTTTGCTATAGATCAAATATGAACGAGATATTTGCTTTGCAAAATATACTTGTGTTCTTTAAAATTCATCACAGAAATGTGTGTGTTTTCTTAGAGCAAAGACACAGCGGGCTATCTACTGAAACCACCGAGGGGACTCGAACCCATGATTTTAGCGTTATAAATCTGGAGGCATACCGCTGTATTAGCAGGGGGGCTCATCGTAGAAATACAATTGATCGTGAGCTAAGTACCAAGAACGAATGACAATGAAACATGAGAAAACCTCAAGCTCATGGTTTAATATAACTTCTATTTCATATGTTTCTTGCACTAGGGTTCACGAGATATTACTGTGCACTGGAGTCTCACGGTGGGGCAGAGGTTAGCTGACTGATTTACAACACTAAAAGCAGGGTTTCAATCCTCGCGGTGGAAACAGCAGTGTGCATGTTATCACCAAGGCTACTATTCTATCAAAGAATAGTGGGATTGACCGTAATATTATAACGCCCCCACGGCTGAAAGGGCGAGTATGTTTGGTGTGACGGGAATTCGAATCCGCGACCCTCGGATTACGAGTCGAGCGCCTTAGCCACCTGGCCATGCCGGGCATCTTTTTGATGTAAACTACTGGCGAAAGTAACTTGTCACATCGTTGTGGGAATTACCTTTACCTTACTTGTTTGTTGGCCCGGCATGGCCAAGCGTGTTAAGGCGTGCGACTCGTAATCTGAGGGTCGCGGGTTCGCATTCCGGTCGCGCCAAACATGCTCGCCCTACCAGCCGTGGGGGCGTTATAATGTGATGGTCAATCCCACTATTCGTTGGTAAAGGAGTAGCCCAAGAGTTGGCGGTGGGTGGTGATGACTAGCTGCCTTCCCTCTAGTCTTACACTGCTACATTAGGGACGGCTAGCATAGATAGCCCTCGAGTAGCTTTGTGCGAAATTCAAAAAACAAACAAACACACAAACAATACTTGTTTGTTCGTTTTTTTAGAGCAAGTCACAATGGGCTATTTGTTGTGTCCAGTGCGGGGACTCGAGTTCCGGATTGTACTGTTTAGAAACCCGTAAGCTCACCGATGTTCAGTTCAGTGACAGGACGGTACCGCACCTTTAAAATTTCAGGCACATAAAAAAGTAACTCTGAAAATGTGATTCCTAAAAAAAATATAAATGGTAACTCTCCTTGATGGTGGCTCGGCAGTAAGTCTGGAGACTTATAATTCTAAAAAAAATGAGTTTCGTTACCTTCAATGGGCAGACCAGAGACAGCCCATTATATACCTGAGCCGAACAACAAAGAAACAAAAATAGGAAAATAAAAAGCGATTTGTTAGAAACTGTATTCCCACCTAAATCATCCGTTTCAGATAATTAAAACAGGAAAAAAAATGACTAGGAAACTATATCTTATATACTACGTTGTTCGTTGCTCTAATGTTAAAAAATTGTTTATCATCTTTTAATGATGAAAGAAAGAACACACAAGAAAATACTGTTTGTTCAAGTGCTAATGTTTTAACTGCAACATATGTTTCATGCAGTTAAATAAACTTTCTCACGCTGACACGAGCTTTCAAGGAACAAGCTTCACGTGACCTATCAGTACTCCTATATCACGCCACGTTAAATATTGCTAATAATTAAGTCTGTAACAATATTTCAAGTAAAACATAAAAGAAACTTTCTATATTGTTTCCTCTCTCTCTCTCGTTTTTATAAATAAACAATCCATCTGTTGAGTAGAAATAAAGTCTTTGTTTTGTTTATCTGTTGTGTTTCTCCAACACTACATCATGATTTCCCACAAATTACAAGTAATGAGTTTTTTTCTCTGCTGACTACTGGGAACGAAATCGAGATAGAAGACGTCACGTAGAAAATCTGTTGCGCTTCACTCTGGATAACATTTTACTTTTAATGAAACTGCAGTATTTTGTTTATGCCATTCAGATTTGAATTTCAAGACTGAGTGATGATTTATCACCATAAACCTTTCCTTCTACAGGGTGTTCGGAAAGTCACTGTGCACTTATATATTTATTAACAGACATGTTTCCATATAGAATACAGGAGGTAAATATGAATGACAATTATAAACAATGTTGAAAGTGACCCCTGTTGGCATCAATACAGGCCTGGATCCTTCTTATTTTGTTTCTAAACACCGCTATCAGTTGCTGGCTTGAAATAGACTGAATAAAATATGATTACAAAACTGCACAGTGACTTTTCAAACACCATGTATAACTTACACAACCCACACTCCTGTAACTCATACAACGTTTACAACCCCCATTTCTATGACTTTTATAACATTCATTATCTATGCTTCTATAATTTGTACAACATGTAGAATCTGCATTTATTTAATTTCTCAAACTATTGTAACATGTACATTATAAATGTTTCAAGTTGTCAGTTCCCTAAGTTGTTGTGGGAACATGAACATGTTAGTGATACGTGTCTCAAAGTTTTTCCTGTAAACTGTATCTGATCAAAACATCCTAGTTTCTTTCTGTATACTAAACCTGATCAAGGTACCCGATGTTCTTCCTATAGTCTATATCTCATTAAAACACCCTAGTTTCTTTTTGTACACTACTATATCTGACCAAAATATCCTAGGTTCTTCCTGTAGACTACACCTCATCAAGAAACCCGATGTTCCTCCTGTAGTCTATATCTCATTAAAACACCCTAGTTTCTTTTTGTACACTACTATATCTGACCAAAATATCATAGGTTCTTCCTGTAGACTACACCTCATCAAGAAACCCGATGTTCCTCCTATAGTCTATATCTCATTAAAACACCTTAATTTCTTCTTGTACACTACTATATCTGACCAAAATATCATAGATTCTTCTTGTAGACTACACCTCATCAAGAAACCCGATGTTCCTCCTGTAGTCTATATCTCATTAAAACACCCTAGTTTCTTTTTGTACACTACTATATCTGACCAAAATATCATAGATTCTTCTTGTAGACTACACCTCATCAAGAAACCCAATGTTCCTCCTGTAGTCTATATCTCATTAAAACACCTTAATTTCTTCTTGTACACTACTATATCTGACCAAAATATCATAGATTCTTCTTGTAGACTAAACCTCATCAAGAAACCCAATATTCCTCCTGTAGTCTATATCTCATTAAAACACCCTAGTTTCTTTTTGTACACTACTATATCTGACCAAAATATCATAGATTCTTCTTGTAGACTACACCTCATCAAGAAACCCGATGTTCCTCCTATAGTCTATATCTCATTAAAACACCTTAATTTCTTTTTGTACACTACTATATCTGACCAAAATATCCTAGGTTCTTCCTGTAGACTACACCTCATCAAGAAACACGATGTTCCTCCTATAGTCTATATCTCATTAAAACACCTTAATTTCTTCTTGTACACTACTATATCTGACCAAAATATCATAGATTCTTCTTGTAGACTACACCTCATCAAGAAACCCAATGTTCCTCCTGTAGTCTATATCTCATTAAAACACCTTAATTTCTTCTTGTACACTACTATATCTGACCAAAATATCATAGATTCTTCTTGTAGACTACACCTCATCAAGAAACCCAATGTTCCTCCTGTAGTCTATATCTCATTAAAACACCTTAATTTCTTCTTGTACACTACTATATCTGACCAAAATATCATAGATTCTTCTTGTAGACTACACCTCATCAAGAAACCCAATGTTCCTCCTGTAGTCTATATCTCATTAAAACACCTTAATTTCTTCTTGTACACTACTATATCTGACCAAAATATCTTAGGTTTTTTCTGTAGACTATATCTTATCAAGGAACTCGATGTTTCTCCTGTAAACTGCGTCTAATCAAAATACTTCACATTTAAAGAAAAACAAGAGCAATAACAACAAAAAACAGCAAGTCAGTGTAAAGTGTTCAGTCATGTAAAGATGTGATACAGAAAGAGCCAAATTATATAATATATCTAAAATTGTGAAGATAAAAAAAGGTTTCTTTGTTTGTTTTTGAATTTCGTGCAAAGCTACACGAGGGCTATGCACGCTAATAACCTTTTCTAATTTAGCAGTGTAATACTAGAGGGAAGGCAGCTAGTCAACACCATCCACTGCCAACTCTTGGGCTTCTCTTTTATCAACGAATAGTGGGATTGACCTTAACTTATAACATCCTCCAGGCTGAAAATGGCGAGCATGTTGGGTGTGACGAGGATTCGATTGTTTGTTTGTTTTTAAATTTCGCGCAAAGCTTCTTCAAAAGCATGTTTGGAGTGACGGGGATTTGAACACGCGACCCTCGGATTAAGAGTCAAGTGCCTCAACCACCTGGTCATGCCGGACCTTTAAGAACGAACATCTATTCTAAATATGCTCAAGTGTTTTTTATTACCCCTCGTGTAAAAGTCCTTTTTAACTTTTTGGAGTCGCTTCTATTTAAAAACGAAACCATGTACCTGTGTGTTTTGTTATAGCAAAGCCACATCGGACTATCTGATCAGTCTACAAAGAGGAATCGAGCCCCTGATTTTAGCGTCGTAAAATCCGTAGACTTACCGCTGTCTCAGCGGGGGACCCATGTACCTGTAAGAAATACATTCGAGTGTTTTTATTACTTCCTTTTTGTCTGTATCAGGGCATAGGTCTTTATAGGCCTGAGAGGGTCAAGTACATTTGACCTTTTTCTCTCTCTCGTTAATGATTATAGGATAATAATAGTCTAATTTCTACAAGGGTTTTTTATTACTATAAATGAACAAACCCCTTTTCAAAATAGTTTAGATTTTTGAAGTCGTTTCTGATTAAGAAAAGGAAGACGTTCAAGCGTTTTATGTTATTACTGATTAAGGATCTACACTTTGTCAAACGTTTGTGTTAAATAGAGTAGTTTCTGATAACTTACTGTGGTGATGAAAAGTCACTTTTTGAATGTTGTTCAAGGTTAAAGGACCGGTTTGAGATCTGAATATTATTTTTCTCGTATGTCTTCGTTCGATAAGAATTACGAAAGATATGTAAACATTGAACATGTATTTATTTTTATATATATAATATTCTATTTCTCATAATCACACTTCATAAATACTACTATACGATTGTAGTGCCCTCTCTTTGAGCTACTTTTTCTTTATCACAAGTTGTTCCTTGTTAAATTAATAATTAAATTAAAGTCACTTTTGTAAGTGAAATTTTACTCTGATAATTATTTTCGTGATTGATAACAAATATATTGTGTATCCGCGTCTTGTTGCTTAAAATGTTTACTTTAAGTTTCATAATTTATCTCGGACGAGTTTCTTATTGCTTACATTACATTAGTTAACGTGTAGCTATTTGAAATAACTGGAAATTTTAAATTTGATTTAGTAGTTAATTAACTGTTAATTTATATTAAATTTATGATATTTGCTACAAGATTAATACATTAATGTCCTTTCAAACACAAATAATTTTAATGACCACAAAAAATACACTTTATTATAAATGGATGACTTACATACAAGAGTTGTACAAACTTACAGACAATACTAAGTTTTATAACCGATAGAGACCTGAAAATTGTATATCAAGACCCATAAGCATACCAGCCGTCATCACCACCCACCGCCAACTCATGGGCTACTCTTTTACCAGCGAATAGTGAGATTGATCGTCACATTATAACGCCCCCACGGCTAAAAGGGTGGGCGTGTTTGGTGTAACGGGAATTCGAACGTTCAGAAAGGACTTGTACAATGTATTCCGATTGGAATGAATGAATAAAAGTACAAATAATTTATAAGTATATAATAAATTTTACGTACAGAGATGGATAGAATTTTCCATAGTAAAAAATTGCCATAAATTCTTTATAAAGAAATGTTTTCATTGCGTATTCAGTTTTGTCCAATCTATACTTCGCGACATCTAGTGTGTAAAATCGAAATTTAATTGTTTCTCCTTTTACCACACTTCCAATCGAGGAATAAAGCCTAATTATACGTATAACTACACGCTTGCCATAACATTTTAAAACAATAGTATCCATCTCATGTTCACAAGTTTTAGTGTTCTATTCATGTGTTTTCTGGTAAGACTGTTTATGGTGAAGTTTGTATTCTAGCCGGTATTAGTAATCTACGTTAAATACTCCACAATGAAGTTTCTTGTTACACTGGGGTCAACAACCTCTGCTGATGAAAAACGCTCTCACCACCGTGTGACCTCCAGATATTTTTAAAGCTTCTGTTGGTCAGTCTTATGATTGTGTACTTGGAGCAGTATATTAACGACTTGCAACGAAAGTTCCGAAAAAAACAATGCACTTAGAATGGACTGTTAGTATATATGATAGATACCTAAAGGTAAAAAATGCTTCATTGGCTCATACAATACTTAATTTGAATTACTATTGTAAAATGTGAGGTTGTAATAACAGTATCTTTTCCTTATCTAAAGCTTTGTTAGATTTTTATTTCGCTTTCACTAATTCACAAATTATCAAAACAGTTTTCAGTAGTGCTGATTCTAGTTAATATTGCATATCTTCAGAATAAAACATTCAAGATTAACGCCACAGAGATTTCTTACGATTACTTGTTTTAAAATGTCTGCCTAAAAGGTAATTCGCTCACCTTAAAAACATAATCTATAGAAAATGGCAGTATACAAAGTGTTCTTAACACAATTGTGGTCATTTTTATCACAAGAAACTCAAACGGCATGACTTACAAAACTCAAAAGACAGACTTTGATAGCTTAAGTTGTGTAATTTGTTTCCGATTAAGAATAATTAAGTTGTATCTACGTATCATATCTGGATGTCTACATCATCATCTCATTGTTCCTCAAACGCCATCAAAAACATTTAGTCCTCTAAGATCATCAACGTGTGCGAAACCTCATTTTAAATAATTTAATCTGTAGTAGTTCAACTTCACTAGCTATCCTTGTTTTAAATAATAAACCAACCAATCAGAGAAGTCCAACATAGTTAACAAGGGTAACGTCGTTACGCGTACACCCTGTGGTGGTGAACATTAACATTAAACCTTTTTTTTTTTTTAATTATTAACTGCTACCAAAATTCTGTAAAAGAAACATGTTTTATCAGACGTCATGGATGGAGGATCCCAGCTAACAGTCTTCAGGAGCAATTACGTTTGAAAATGATTCTTCTCTAATGAAGACAAAAAAAAAATAAAAATTACAAATGTAGTATTAATTTAATGTTGGGCCCGACATGGCCAGGTGGTTGAGGCACTCGAATCGGAATCCCCGTCACACCAAACATACTCGACCTGTCAGCCGTGGGGCTATTATAAGGTGACGATCAATCCCACTATTCGTTGGTAAAAGAGTAGCCCAAGAGTTAGCGGTGGGTGGTGATGACTAGCTGCCTTCCCTCTAGTCTTACACAGCTAAATTAAGGACGGATAGCACAGACAGCCCTCGGGTAGCATTGCGCGAAATCCAAAAACAAACAAACAATTTAAAGTTTCTAACGAGTTCATTAGAAACTGCCACTCTGGCATTTAGGAATATTGCTTCAGTTCTGTTGAAAATCTAATAAATTTTCAATTTACAAAATTGAATGTGAAACAAAAACACTGAAGTATGGATTATACTTAGTATCTAACTTTCTCGTCTTGTTATTGTTAGAAATCCACTGAATTCACTTAGACTGTTGTGAGGTCCAGCATTATTGTCTCACGAGTGTTGAACACGCAACAATACACTGAAATTTACAATCCTAATATGTATTATTGTTGTCACATTAGTGTTGAACATGCAAGAAACAAACCACTGAAATACGCAGTTTTAATATGTGTTATTGTTGTCTCACAAGTGTTGAACACATGATAAATGAAACGAAATCCATAATTCTCATATAGTGTTGCTATCTCTTTGTTATTGCACATGCAATAAATGTAGTGGAATCTGTAACGCTGAACTCGGTACAGTCGTTCCATTAGTTCTCTTCAAACACTAGAAGCGTTGAACTCAACTGTATTGAGATCACTATTTGTCTCTCAGATATATGCACATTTAAGCACAATAAAATGTGTAATTTTGAGATTTAGCAGTGCTAGGTATGCGTGGTATGTCTTGTGCTGCCATCTAGGACAAAAAAAAGAAGAAAATAATTAATTAGAGACCGACTGTTTCTGCTGAATGAAACAAATGAAGTAAAACATTACATGAAAGTTACAATTTTTAATTTTCTGGCGTAAAATATATCTAAAATATTAACTTTTATTTTAGTTTTTCTTAACAAAACTTTTCACTATAGTTTTAGTTTCATTAGATTTTCAAACAACGTCAGTGGCATTTCGCGATTAAAATGGCATAAGGTTACTCGAAGAGTAACAGCGGTCTAAGATTATTTAGCAATAAAACCTTTGCTGGATTACAGCTAGTGAACTTGTAACTCATCTTTATGCGCAATCAATCTTAGTATACGATCATTTGGATCTAGTGGTTAGTCTGATCGGGCTGTGAACCTGAGGGTTTACGAATTGCATTCAGTTATCGCAAGAGCATTGTCCACGCTTTAAGGCTACCGTTGAGTTTGTGAAACACAAAGTTGATCAGTTGCTTTACCTCTACTATATTAAGGACCATTCGTAGATAACTTTTTGCGCCAAGAAACTGAATCAGACAAAGAAACTAAGACAAGGATATATATCAAAGCTTCTAGATTTCCTGTTGTTGACTTTAGATGTGGTTAACTAATCACTAACGAAATCGGCTCGACATGGCCAGGTGCCTAGGGTGCTTGATCACAACCTGAGAGTCGTGCTTTCAAATCCCGGTCACACGAAAAACACATGCTCTTTATTCGTGGAGGCTTTATAATATGATGGTCAATCTTATTATTTATTGGTAAAAGAGTAGCTCTAATGTTGGGTGGTGACTACTAGCCGTCTTTCACTAGAAATTCAAACCAATCCATTAACTAAAGAAATATTAATATTTTATGTCACTCATTGGAACTCACTGCATGTTACTATCGTGTGCTCTTACAGGTTTATGATAGTTTAAAAAGTGGACCACATTCTAAGAATCCACATGTGTTGTACACATTTGTTTCGGTAATTGGAGTAGGCTTAACGTGCAAAGGATGGTCGTCTCACCTTACTACTGAAAACTTGTGCTTCTTCTTTGATTACGTGTTTTGAAGTAACAAAAAGTCAAACTGTAGCAGCGCCATCAAGAAAAAAAAAGACTTTTCAGCAGTAGTGTAAGATCAATGTAAGACCAATCTTCTAGATTTTAAACGTGTTTGTACAGTTGGTGTGGAAAATTTTCTTTATTTATTTTAGACATTTCTATGTTTCTTGCCACATTTTGGAACGATACCAATGCCACAATATGAGGCTAGATTACTATAAGATATATTTTCTCTCTTTTGTTGTGTAATTGGAAACACATAAACTGATGCTATTCGACTTTCAATCTATTTAAAACACAGAACACGATCCAATAATTAACTCTTTTCAATAACTCTTTTGCGGGAACAGGTCTGTTATGACGTGATGGTTAAAACACTTGACTCACCATCTTGGGGTCGTGAGTTCGAATTCCATCACCGTAACATACTCGCTTTTTCAGTCATAGAGGCGTTGTTATGTGAAGATCAATCTCACTGATAGTTGGTATAAATTAGTTTATCAGATAGTGGTCTTCCCTTTGGTCTTACCAATTAAAGTAGGGACGGCGAGTGGAGATACGCCGAGTAAGCTTAAACAAACACGTTTTCGGAACACTCAAGGGTTGCAAAAAATATTTTATAAGACTTTAGTGAAGATATCATCTATATTATCATTTAGTACGTTTGAACAAACAAAATATATCTAAACTATTGTGGGGTAATTTCACTGAAAATTTCTTTCAATCTGTAAAAACATCAATTTAGTTGGTTTTAAAACTGTTGTTTCTCACTGTAAAGTTACATAATGAACACTCTACGCTCTTCCCACCTGACACTACAGAAAATTTGACTAATAAAACCAGTTAGATTTAAATATTGTAAGATGTGTTGAAGAAAGGAAATTAAAATCCAACTTGAAACACACAAATATGTTACTTTATTTTCTATCTTTTTTCACAGTTTTGATAAAAACAGGTATGTCCCAAACTAGAAAAAAAAAACAAACAGGTATGTCCCAAACTAGAAAAAAAATTAAATGATTTAAATAAATTATTAGAAATGTGACTTCCAGTTGTGTCCCACTTTTTTGTTTTTCCAATTTAAAAAATGCCATTTATGTGATATTGAAGGAAAATAATTTCAGCCTCTGGATGCAGCAACTACTTTTAGGGGGATTTCCGTTACAACACGTGAAACGCGCGTACAACTCCGCATTATTTCCGTTATAGCACGTGAACTGCACGGATTAGTTGCTACAGGAAAACAAGTCGAATGATTGGGTTTCACACAGCAGGAAATCAGTATTGAAAAAAAAAAAAAAAAATTCATATTAGTAGGAAATCACTATTTTGCTGGTTGAATAATTTGACGGTTTGCTGATCAGAATATTCGAGGTTCGAGCCGTGATAAGGAACTGAATACTCTCTGCACTTTCGCCTGTGGTGCTGTTATAACCACGATAATCAGTCCCACTGTTTGGTTAAGATAACTGTTTAGGTCGCTTCTGCTATGGGCAGTAGTTATAAATTTGGGATGTCTGTGTTCGACGCGTGAGGTTTCTAATCTGATCTGACGTACAGAATGATAACATCAAATACCAATATCTTTGTCTTATAACGATCATATGTGATACTTCTCAGTATAAATAGAAACATAAATAAGTGAAGTAAATATAACATTCAATAAGTCCCTGTATATATAGTTTTCTTCATATGGATAACAAAGTAGTCTATACATAAATATTTAAGCTTTAGATGTGTAAATATCGTTCGAAGTTTTTACTGAAAAATATATATAGATACATACCCTGAATTTTAGGCTTATGCTAGACTGATTAAAGCAATAAACGCCACATTCTGTACACATGCGCTGATTGGCTGCCCAAGAAGGGAGGGGGTAATGTCATAAAAAACGACGAAATCATAGCTACAATTATTGCTGCAGTTCATGGGTGAGTGTGTATCGTCATCTTCGATGACGAAGTCATTATTTTAAGTTTTGCTACCAAGGGCGTGTCGTTAGGGCTGTGTTGCTAGGCTGTTATTTTGAATGATTATGTAGGAATAATACGATGTAGAATACAAAATATGTCTCAACAAGAAGTTATTAATTAAATCGTCCTAAAATAGACGCATAACACCAGTTAATTAAGTCATCACAGAAAAGGCTTTTAAAACTAATTATGTCTACCTAGTTTATAATTAATTAAATTAATTAGTTTTAAGCGTCCGTTTTAGGATTAAATAATTAGACTGCACAACAAAGTTTTTGCTTCTTGAACACTGTGGGGTGTTCCTTATAGATTTTTGGCTGCTGATCACGAAAATCACATCCAAATTTGCCCGTCACGTACCTTTTCATCAAAATCTTCAGTTTTGCTACAATGAAAAAACGATATCAGGGCAACTGGAATACGTCAATGCTTGCTGACTACTGTTGGACACTGCAACGTGATGCACCGGACATTGAATACAAACGAAAATCAAGAGCAAAACACTATTAATTATGTTGAACTCAATAGCGTATTGGAAACATAAACGCAATTAAATACGTTATTGCCGGTAAACAGTTAACTGTCTATTTCTTAGAGTTCCTACGTGACGAAGCAAAACCAAAACTATATTTGTCCATACCCACCAGGTACCTGTCACAATCAGCAAAAACTTTTCAGGAAGCAAAACTTTAAAAAAAAAAAAATTGTTGTGCAGTGTTATAAGTGATTTAATGAATTAATCATAATTGATTTAATTAATTAGTGTTAAGTATCCCTTATAGGGTGATTTAATTAATAAATCCTTGTTGAGACATGCTTTGAACTCTACACTGTGATACTATTACGTAGTCATTCAATATAATGGCCTAGGAATTCGTCTCTGGTGACAAAATTTTGTTGTATGATATTATGGTAGTCTGTCATGGCGAACGAGCAACGCATCCCTAACGATACACACGAGAGTGATGTTCTCTCTGACGGCAAAAATTGGAACTATGATATCACCCCTTTCTCTGAGACAGCCAATCAACGCTTGTGTCCAGAGTGAGGGGCTTACTACTCTAATGTAAGTAACGGAAAAGACATCGTATTGACTTTATGCCACCAACTTTTCCAAAAACGACCACACAGTTCAGATTTGAAAAAAGCGTTTTGCTTCTAAAATTAAAGAAATATTTGCTTCGAAATTTCACACTACGATACATAAGAGCTACCTGCCCTCTTTAATTTATAACTGGCAGATTACAAGAAATGCAGCTAGTCAACAGTACCCACCCTAAACCGTCAATTACCTTAATCGAATTGTGAGATTTGGCTGTTACTTTTTGTAACAAACTCATAGTATCAAAATATTGGATTGAAATTTTTGGAATATGGCGTGAACAATGAAACTCTTGGGCTCACCGTATACTAAATCACTAGGGTACACCTTTGCCCAAGTTATAGACCGAGAAACTCACCTATTACCCATAAGATCCAATAGGTATATTAGTAACGTGAGACTGCTTATAGAAGGAAGAAAACCTAGTCCAACACTCATAAGACTCTAAAAATGCCAAAATGTTACTCATGCAAAGACATATGCATGTATGCCAGCAGGTTTAGCTTAGATTTTAATTTTCTAACAGTATAAGGAATAAATATCGTACAACGGAACATTTAACAATACAATATACTATATGTACTCAATGTAAGGGGTAAATATTGTACAATTTAACGATGTATGTATTCAATGTAAGGGGTAAATATCGTACAGTTTAACAATATATGTACTCAATGTGAAATATACAATTTAACATTTACAGCTATAATACCGTACATGTTCCAGACAAATGTTTGAACTCCCTGAGAGGGACAACACTCTTTGAATACTATGAATTTATGAAATTCTGTAGATATAGAGAAGAGGTTTTTTGTTTTCAGAGCAAAGATACTGAGGATTATATGCTGTGTTAAACCGTGGGATATCGAACCCAGGATTTTGGCGTTGTAAGGCCGTAAACTTAATGTTGTCTAACTTGGAGACTAACTGTAGAGGACATCTGTTAATTTAGATCAAGATGAGTATACGATTTGAAAATTAATACTTGTTATAAAAACACCTGAAGGTGGCAATACTTTATACAGCGTACTCATGTACGATATCTTAGTGACACAAAATTCTGTATTTCTAAATCACAGAAGTAATTTTTTCCCTTCTTATTTCGTCCAACTGATGATTATCTTACTTGATAAACCACAGTACCACGTTGCACAATGTTTCTCATTAAATAATAAACCCTTGTTTGGTCAGCAGAAAATATGAAGTATTGCTACCATAAAATCCGGGTTGGATCCCCTGAAATGGACAGAGTACAAAGGTTTTCAGTGGCCCAGCATGTCCAGGTGGTTAAGGCAGCGCTCGAATCGTAATCTGAGGCTCGCAGGTTCGAATCCCCGTCGCACCAAACACGCTCGCCCTTTCAGCAGTGGGTTGTGT
Organism: Tachypleus tridentatus; assembly: GCF_004210375.1. NCBI lineage: Eukaryota > Metazoa > Arthropoda > Merostomata > Xiphosura > Limulidae > Tachypleus > Tachypleus tridentatus. Next base: position 138,310,998 of record NC_134836.1, on the reverse strand, counting down.
TGTTTTGAATAAAGTACAAAGCTACACAATGGACTATCTGTGCTCTGACCACCACGGGTATCGAAACCCGGTTTTTAGCGTTGCAAATCCGCTGAGCCATTGGGGGACTTCAGCAGTTGGGGCGTTATAGTGGTACGGCCAATCCCACCTTCGTTGGTAAAAAAGTAGCTCAAGAGTCGGCGATGGGTGGTGATGACTAGCTGCCTTCCCTCTAGTCTTACACTGCTAGATTAGGAACGACTAGCGCAGATAGCCCTCGTGTAGCTTTGCGCGAAGTTCAAAAACCAAACAAACCAAACAAAGATTTTCAATTGGAATACAACACAACGGTTAATTTTGTAACATGTTTACATGAACACGCAGAATAATTTTTGATTCAGGTTACAGTAGAATACGTTCTTATTCATTGATTTGTCCTCACAGCCATTTTAATACAAACAATAAAAGAAATTTCACAAATAAATAACTGTTTTTATTAGTTTTCCCATTGACTCAGCACCGAGTCTATGGATTTATGACCCTGAAACCAGGTTTTGATACTCATGGTGGATACAAAACAAACAGTCCATTGTGTCGTCTTTTGCTAAACAAACTTTCTTTTAACCAGAACAAATACAACTGTTTAACAACATAAGTACCTTTATTAACATGCATGTCATACAAACGGAATTTTTGGAAATGTTGTTTTAGCGCAAAGCTACACAATGTGCTGTATTTATTTCGTGACTAATTAATCGAATAGTTATAAACCTGAGTTTAATATGAATGGTTTAGAAACCTGTTAATCGATTAATAACAAAATTCATGAATTTGAGTTGAAAATGGATAGTTTAGATTACAGGCCTATAGAAAATGTATAAAACCGTATATTTAATTGTTATCCAATTAAAAGTTTTGAAATATTATTAAACTTATATAAAATTCTCTCTAACAGAAAATATCAGTCTGTATAATTGAATACAAATCTTACTTTGATCAGAGCTGTTGAGAAACCACTTTACAATTCTCCATCTACTAAGCAATATAAGTTAATGCTTTTTATTAGCGTTTTAATATCGTTGATGTTTGTCAACAAATGAGCCAGAACAATGTATATAGGTTAAATTATATGAAACATAAAGTATTTTATTTAAAAGCGATTTATTAAAAAAAAAGTGGTTGTCACGTGACTTGTTGATTTGCATGTACTAAATGATTTTAATATAATACAACCAAGCAGAGACGAAAATTATTCGGTAGTGTGTTTATTTGTTTCGTAAGAAGTATTTAAATAAAAATAACTTTAAAATATCTAAGGGGCGCTTGTTATAGCACTGAAATGTTAGAATTTATTGTAGGCATCAGAACAAGTGGTTCATTTTTTATAAAACATATCAATTTACATGAAAATAAATATGTTGACAGGTCACGTGAACTTTTACGGCATATATGGAAGTCCTCTCGCACGACTTGGACTATTATTAGTTGTAGGCCTCTGGCTGGTTTCGACCAGCTATAGCATGCCCGACGTCGTTAAACTGTGCAGAGCCTGATAAACAAAGTATACTAATTTTAGATTTCAGGAATATTTCTTTTAATTTCATAGTTTGAAAACACAAACATACAGGTATCTAAACCTGTTAGAGCATACTACTTTTTGCTTATTTTTTTAAGAAAGGAAGTCGATAAGAATTATGGCCATGAAAGTAAGTTCACATTTTCTTAATAAGTACACTAACATGTAGTGTGCACTGGTTGACAGGTATAAGTACACTAGCATCTAGTCAGTATTGGTTCACACTATTAAGTACACTAGCATATAGTATGTATCGGTTCTCACTAATAAGTACACTAGCATATAGTAAGTATTGGTTCACACTAATAAGTAAACTAGCATATAATTAGTATTGGCGGACACAAATAAGTAAACTAGCATATAGTACGTATTGGCAGACACTAATAAGTAAACTAGCATATAGTACGTAAAGGCAGACACTAATAAGTACACTAGCATACAAGTGTTGTTCTACATTGATGAGTAAACTAACATATGTATTTTATTATTGTAGGATTTTTTAGTGCCTGAACTGAGACAGTTTTTGTTTTTACTTCTTGAAATGTAATTTCCTGTTGCAGAATAGATGATAAAGTTTTACAAAAATCTTTCATTTAAGTGTTTAGGCAAGGAAGTATAATATTTTGCATTTTATAATTTCGTGTATGTTAAGTGGTTTTAAATGAAACTGGTGATTTCAAGTAGCTTGTTATCCACCTTTCTTGCAATGAGAGAAAGTCCAAAACCACCTGAGAACTTTTGAAGGTAACCTCCTCTAAGGAAAGATCCACATCCTAAGAATGACTAGATTATTGGATTGCTTTAAACCTGTTGTGTTTTTTTAAGCGACGGGGCATAGCCTAATAGCTAGTGTTTTCTATGAATTCTAATATTCGTGGTTTAAGTCTTGTTTTCGCAAAAAGAAACGTGCTTTGCACTTTAGAGCCATTGGTGCACTAAACAAGGGTTACTGTTGACTGTATCTCTATATTCATTTTCAAACATTTTTGCACGAACATTCTGAAATAAAAACAGACAAGTAAACAAAATTTTGCTGGTAGTAACTTGTAAATTATCGCAGTAAAACTAGCAAATGACCTACCGTAATATCCTAACCTTAAGTAGGTGGTACAATTTAATTTATTTGCCAGGATAACTTGGTGACTTTAATAATAGTTAAATCTTGTTTATTTAGAAAGAAGATATTATTCTAACGTTTCGGTTATTGAGATGAACTGAAATATCCAACATGGCTTTTTTGTACATAGTTACCTTTCTGGAAGGGATTTATTATAATGTTATGTGGGTTTTTAAGAAGTTGAACTGTGATCAGTATATTCAAATTAAGTCGTATCCACTTCAAAATGAGAATAAATTTCTAATAAAGGCTTAACCGTCGATTTAACAGAAGTTTTTGACCCCGATTGTTGTTAAAAATAACCCAGTCGTTCTTTGTTCTTTCATGATTTAGAACAGGTATGGTGATTTATGAAAAATGAAACCTAGCGTGGCTGTTGAGGATAGTGGTTTTATGTTAACTGTTGTTAATAAGAGGTAAGTGAGAGCAAAGAAATGTGAATAATAATATGTCAACCACATTACATATGCTATATCATATGCCGACGAGGTGTTTTGCCTATTACCAGGGCACTTCAAGCCTGCTGGGATACGTCAGGTATTTTAGTGGTTGATATATGTTAGTATGTTGTTCTGTTTAATAATACATTTTTATTCCTACTGCAAAGACACAAAAGACAGGATACATTATAGCTACATACTTTCAGCTTCACTGATTCAACCATCTGCTGGAGCAAGACTTCTTGTGGGATTTATTTATCAAGTCTCATATAAAACATTCTAAAGAGAATCTTGGAGCAGGTACTCCTGTGAGATTTATTCATCAACTCTGACATAAAACTTTCTAAAGAGAATCTTGGAGCAGGTACTCTTGTAAGATTTATTTATCAACTCTGATATGAAACTTTCTAAAGAGAATTTGGAGCAGGTACTCTTGTAAGATTTATTTATCAACTCTGATATAAAACTTTCTAAAGAGAATTTGGAGCAGGTACTCTTGTAAGATTTATTTATCAACTCTGATATAAAACTTTGTAAAGAGAATTTGGAGCAGGTACTCTTGTAAGATTTATTTATCAACTCTGATATAAAACCTTCTAAAGAGAATCCTGGAAGAGGTATTCTTATGGGATTTGCCTATCAAACGGAGGTTCTGACAGACAGTGACCAGCTGTGAAGTAAATTAGTTATTTTCATATTTCATACTTATATAGTGTAGAAAAAGAGGCAGAAGGGTTTCGGACACACTGGCTAGGCTAGAGGAAGGACTTAGGCTTTTTCACCATGTTAACGAGAAGGCTATTTTAATATTCTACAGTAAGAATGACATCCCACCTGGCGGTGTGAGTAGATGTTCTGTTTCATTTTTAAGACCAACAGTACAAAGATAATTTATTGATAATTTCTTGTCACATGCTAAATGGGATATTTCATTAATGAGTTCGTCTCTTTGGTAACGTGGAATGATGATTTCTTTGTGTCAGTCTTGGACGTTGTTGTTAAACTATTGTTTCTAACCCATAGTGAATGGTCCTGTTTTTACTTCCTCCTGCATTGTTGCCTAGAACTTTGATTTGTGACATTTGACTGACACTTACTGTGACAATTACCACTTTGTATAGGGATTAATGAGTGTAGACAATGCTGCAAAAAAAGGTGCTGAAGTATGTTCGTTTTTAAAAAATTTAGCATTTCTGATACAAATGTTCCGAAATGAACAACATTCCTATGAACTGTACATTGTACAACATGACTGTTTGTAACGTTAGAGCTATCGGTACTAATTATCAACGTTTCCAAAGTGTATTTTGTTCTTGTTGCATTATCTATCCCAAAACAAAACTCTTTGGGCAACCACTGCTAGCAATAATATAATGGTTCCGAGAAGTATCTAAAGATGCGTTTTGCAGTGTTTCGAGATTCATTAGTGGCGATGATTGTTTTGTTTAGTTTTTGAATTTCACGAAAAACTACACGAGGGCTATCTGCGCTAGCCGTCTCTAATTTAGCAGTGTAAGACTAGAAAGAAGGCTCCTAGTCATCACCACCTACGGCCAATTCTTGGGTTACTTTTTTACCAACGAATAGTGGGATTGACCGTCATATTATAACGCCCTCACGGCTGAAAGGACGAGGATGTTTAGTGCAACCAGGATTCGAACCCGGGACCCTCAGATTACGAGTCGAACGCGTTAACCCACCTAGCCATGCCGGGCCTAGTGGCACTGAAGTAGTGAATATTATTTCTCATTGGTTTCTTTCAACTAATGCAAATTGCATTTTGTCAAGATTTAGAAGTAGTTAAAGATTATTTGTGAACGGTTTCTCTAAAGTTGATTGTTTCTTCAGCTGCTTCTTCATTCTCTCAAGAATGTCTTCTTCTAACTATTGCTTTCTGGAAATTTTACAGACTAGATACAACTTCTGAAATAAGTCTTATATGTGGAAAGTGGTGTTTCGTGACAAAAAAAAGATAGTAAAGAGGACAAGCACGGGTGTTCATACTCTCACTTCCAATCATACAACATTCATTTCTCACATCCAACTGGCTTTAAGCTTCTCAGATTGGGAAATAACGAGTTATTTCAAAAGTATGGAACAATTCCATCTTTTTTATTTTTTACCTATAAAACCACTTTTATTGTAATATAACTAAGTTAAGCCTACTGTGTTCTGGAACAACTTACCTGGTGCTGTAATGGCAGGAATCAATAGAGCCACACCACAGCTGTTGGTAAGAATCAATAGAGTAACATCACAGCTGTTGGTAAGTTTGTTTGTTTGTTTGGAAATTTCGCACAAAGCTACTCGAGGCTATCTGTGCTAGCCGTCCCTAATTTAGCAGTGTAAGACCTGTTGCTAAGAATCAATAGAGCTACACCACAGCTGTTGGTAAGAATCAATAGAGTAACATCACAGCTGTTGGTAAGAATCAACAAAGTTACACCACAGCTGCCCTGATGCTTCTCTTACATTCACAGGAAATGTAGGAGAATAATATATTAAACTTTTCGTAGAGTCTTAGGCCTGTCATGTGCTCAACTGAATATTGCTTGCATTTAGCAGTAATTGACATACCATTTTAATAGCAAGTAAAAAAATTCTAGACAAATACGTTTGACTTTCTACTAACAGGCATATTTTTGATTGTTTAAGTGAGAAACAAAATGCCAATATAAAACTCTCACTACATTGTTTCAAAGCTGCTCATGGATACTCAGCCAAATGTCTTCTTCTTGAAAATCTTCATCTATTGGACCACACTTTTGTAATAATGTCAGTATTTAAACTAACTACTAGTAGCCGTCAATCTTACCACTGAGTCAAAGGGGACCATGAGAGTGTGTGTATTTTCTTATAGCAAAGTTACATCGGACTATCTGCTGTGTCCACCGAGGGGAAACGAACCCCTCACTTTAGTGTTGTAAATCCGTAGACTTACCGCTGTATCAACGGGTAACTGGAGTTGAGAAAGGATTTATGAGTGAATAATTGTGTACTTTTTATAGAAAAACCACATCAGACTATGTGCTGTATCCACCGAGGGGAATCGAACCGCTGATGGTAGGGTTGTAAATCCGTAGACATACCATCGTTCCAGCGGGGAACAGGAGGTTCAGTAATTTACCCTATCTATCTGTTACACAAATTAAAAGTAGGAAAGAAAATAACAAGCACACGTATTTTTTATATTACTGCTGTTTATAATCATGAGTTTAACTTAAACCATGTTTACTTATTTGTTGCAATGATAAATTACACTGTTCTCATTCATAAAAAGTAACTGGATAGACTACTACATGAAACTTAGGCGTAAATGATCCAAAACGTGAATTCTTCTGTTTGTTTCTTGCATTTACTCGTATATTCAGCCAAACCTTTTTTATAAAATATTTGACAAAATTTGATATTGGTCAAATAATGAGTTGAAAGTTGCTTTTTAACCCTTAAGAACATCTTACAGGCAACACTGCCTGCTGAGGTTTCCAAAAATGAATTGTTATTAATAATGTTGCCTGCCTTATAGGCCCATGTAAAAATGATTGTTTATAGTTTCAGTTATATTATGTTATGTTTTTCTAAATCAATCAAACCATATAAAATGAAGTTAAAAAAAGTGAATATTTTAATATTTTCCATTTTTACCAGAATGGGAGATGATCAATTTACCGCCGTGAGAGAGTGAGAACAATGCTCCATTTGTTGATTAGGAGAACAGTACCAATGTAACATTTGTTGATTACCAGGAAAGCATCAATATACCACTTGGTAAATGGGAAAACAGTACCAATGTACCGCTTGATAATTAGGAGAACATTACCAATTTACTACTTGATGAATGGGAGAACAGTATCAATGTTCCACTTGGTGAATGGGAGAACAGTGCCAATATTCTACTTGGTGATTAGGAGAACAGTACAAATGTAACATTTGTGGATTGGCAGAAAAGCATCAATGTACCACTCGGTGAATGGGAGAACAGTACCAATGTACCACTTGATAATTAGGAAAACATTACCAATTTACTACTCGATGAATGGGAGAACAGTATCAATGTTCCACTGGGTGATTAGGAGAACAGTACCGAGGTACCATTTGGTGATTAGGAGAACATTATTCAAGGTACCACTTGGTGATTAGAAGAACAGTACTAATTTACTACCTGTTGAATGGGAGAACAATTTCACGGTACCACTTGGTATTTAAGAGAACGTTACAGATTTATCATTTGTTGATTAGGAGAACAGTACCAATGTTCCACTTGGTGATTAGAAGAAGGTAATAATGTACCAGTTGGTGATTAGGAGAGCACTTGGTGAGAGAAAGTTTGAAATCCTCTGCTCATCCTTATCCCTGTGATAAGACAAATACTATGTGTTTAGAGAAGTTTAAGGTTTCTTACCCGTTCGCTCTGACGTGGACAATTAAGAAGAATTTTGAGGTTAGACATAATTAGTGAAACCAGTAAATATTATGTTTAACAATATTTAAATAAATCAGTTTTTGAGAACAAAGAATTGTTACAAAAGTGTTCAGTAGTTTAGAATTAGAGAGTGCTCCGAGGTACCTGAACGTATATCGAAAAACGTGCTGCAATAGAATTCTATAAGTGGATGAAAGAGAATCTGTGTTAAGCTTGTCTGGTTTGGAAATCCATCAATCAACTGTTAGCTTACATTAGCTTTAATGTAGGCCTGTGATTCTATAGTATAAGTTTGTTAAGATTCATGTTCACCATTACTGTAAATTACGGGATATTTAACCACTATTTTGAGTGGTCAATAACTGATATTAACTGTTGTTACGGAGATATTTTAATCAAACATGTTTTTTTGTTACGTTTGAGTCACTAAGCATAAACATTAAGTTTGAGTCACCAGACATAAGGATTAGGCTTAATACGCTAGTTATAAAAGTTAAGGATTGTTCATCATGATCTTTTCGACGTACATGAACCTAAAACATCAACAGTTTTTTTTTGGTATGATGATGGTAAAACGTAATCAAGTGTACATTTATTTCGACGTTATAAAATTATTTATTTAAACGCCGAAATAAAGAAGGTACGAATGATACGAGAAAAACAAATACGATATTAATTCTAGAGTTATTTTCGGGTCTATATGACCAATAACGTTTCATGACTTCATGTTGCATTTACATATATCTTTGAGTTTATCTGCCTCCACCCCCAGGTCGGTGGGTCAGCAATAAGTTTATGGATTTACAACGCTAAACTCTAAAACTCGTTTCTTCTCTATGAACAAACTTAAGATTATTTATTGTGTAGCTTTGATCGACAGCAACAAAAACATAATTTTCTAATATTTAACATAAAAGAGCAACAAGAAATACAATATCAATTTAATGGTATTCCAGTTTGTTTAAAATGTTAATATCACCCAAAATATTACACATATACCTAAATTCTAAAATAATAATATGGTTAAGAATGTTGAGCCCACATCGGGCTATCTGCTAAGCCCTCCTAGGGAAATCGAACCCCTGATTTTAGCGTTGTAAATCCGTAGACTTACCGCTGTACTAGCGGGGGCCTAAGAATGTTGAATTCCAAAACTTGCATCGTTTATTAACTGAAATCATACTTCTCTGTAAATGTAACTTCGTTGTTCACATAACATCAATAAATAAAGAAAATGTTACGGTTGAAAACTATGTGTGGGTTTTTGATAAATGTGGTTATTCTATTATAAAAATAAAACAAACACTCACCTTAAGCATTCAGATCGTTTCAACAGTTGAACGAGCAGGTGATGCGGTACATTATTCTTGTATTAAACAATAAATTCCAGAAACAGGTCATTCGCTCATCTTTGTTTATTTTAACTGTTTCTATGTTCTGTTTCCTCCTATTTGATTTACACGCAAAAGCCTGTTATTTAACATGATTTGGAATGGTAAACGTATTTTTAACTAACTACGACCCTGATGTGTCAGAGTAACTTTGACAAACCAGACCACTTAAATCTTAGGTTCGATTTCCCTCAGCGGATCTTTGCGGTAAAACACAAATACACACAGAAAGATAGGGCAATGCTTCGTTTTTTTCATTTTTCTCAGGGTTCCTCACAAAACTTTGCATATTCCTGATTCAAAGGTTTTAACACCACTTTTCCTTTAGTTCTAAGTTTAGCACATATGATTTACAAGTAACATATGTATTGTTAAACTATATGATGAAATGTTTTGTTCTGATAACACATTTTAAATGTTTTATAGAAAGAAACTACAGCTGCACATCAGCTCCATCTAGCGGCCTTACAAGGTGATCTTGATCTTATAAAACATCTGCTTGATAGCGGAAAAGTCTACGTGGATTGTTGGGATGAGGTAAAACATTTCTTATCTTATTACTTTTACAGTTAACTAGCTTTCAAGTAACGTTCCTGAAAGTTTTCAGTATTTCGTTAAATTGGATGATAGATGGTGTTTAGTATTAAATTAAGTATCACTGGACTTGAGGTCAAAATTTTCAACGCCAAATCAATAGGTATAGATATGCTCTGATTTTCCGTCATTCTTGACGGCCTTTAATGTTAGTAATTATCAAACAGCAGGAAACAGTACCAATCTGAAATCGCCTTTAACTAATTACAATCAGCGCATACCAATCCAGAATTAACTATAATCATTCAAAACCACCAAGTAAAAAATTCCACAATTACTGAGATATTTTTCAATCATTGTAAACTGATGCAAAAATAGTTCTCACTCTCGTATAACAAGTATTATATAGTCCATAATCGTCTAGTCAGTATTCAAAACAAGTAAGTATTTATTAAGAACCAGAATGTAACAGTTCATAATTACCTGTAGTTATTCAGGATTACCTATAATTTCTCAGATTCAGAAACAACACGAAAAAATCCATAAATACCTGTAAACATTCACAAACAACACGTACAAATCCATAATTGCCTGTAATAATTCAGAACCATCTCGTAACCATCCAAAATTAACGGTAATCTTTTACATTATGAACCATCATTCAATAATCAATAATTACCCGTAACAATTCAAAATCAGCATTAACAAACAATAATTACCTGTCATAAGTCAGAAAGAGCATGCTATAATCCATAATTGCCTGTAATCACCCAGATTATGAATCGCTATGTAACAGTTCATATTTACTTGTAATAATTCAGAACCAACATTTAATAATCCACAATTAACTGAAATCACTCATAATGAGCATGAAATAGTTCATAATTACCTATGGTCTGAAATAACCAGAATGTAACAATCCATAATTACCTATAATAATCTAGAAACAACATATAATAGTTCATAATTACCTATGATCTGTCATAACCAGAATGCAGCAATCCAGAACTATTAGTAATCATTCAGGCCCTCCAGTTGAACAACGGTGTATTTTCAGTTTTACAACGCTAGAAATAAGGTTTTGATACTCGTAGCGGGCATAGCACAGATAGCCCATTATGTAGCTTTGTGACTATCTTCGAACAAATGCCTGTAATCGTTCAGAACTAGCGTTTAACAAATCATAATTACCTGCAATAATTTACATTCAGAACCAACATATGGCAATCCATAATCACCAGTAATCATTTAGGTTGAGGACCAGCATGCACTATCCATAATCACATGTAATCATTATAAACCCGCACACAACTGTCCATAATTACCTGTAATCTGTCAGAACCATCTCGTAACAATCCACAAGTTACCTCTCATTCCTAACATTCAGAAATAGCATGTTACAATCTATAATTATATGTAATCATTCAAAACCAGTATGTAACAATCTATAATTATATGTAATCATTCAAAACCAGTATGTAACAATCTATAATTATATAATAATCATTCAAAACCAGTATGTAGCAATCTATAATTATATGTAATCATTCAAAACCAGTATGTAACAATCTATAATTATATGTAATCATGCAAAACCAGTATGTTACAGTCTATAATTATATGTAATCATTCAAAACCAGTATGTTACAGTCTATAATTATATGTAATCATGCAAAACCAGTATGTTACAGTCTATAATTATATGTAATCATTCAAAACCAGTATGTTGCAGTCTATAATTATATGTAATCATTCAAAACCAGTATGTTACAGTCTATAATTATATGTAATCATTAAAAGCCAGTATGTTACAGTCTATAATTATATGTAATCATTCAAAACCAGTATGTTACAGTCTATAATTATATGTAATCATTCAAAACCAGCACGTAACAAGCGGTAACTACGTGTAATAATTTAGCAGCGTCACGTTATAATTCACAGTTAGCATATAACACCCATATTTACTTTTAAACATTTGGAACCAGTGCGTACAGAGCCAAAATTACCTTTAATTTTTCAGATTTAGAACCAGCATGTAAAAACCCATAATTACCTGTATCCATTCACAACCAACATGTACCAATCCATAATTACCTGTAATCATTCAGAAGTAGCAGATAACAATCCATAATTACCTGTAATCATTCACAATCTGAACCACCATGTAACACTGAATAATTAATGTAATCATTTAGAATGAGCCTCTAACAAACGATAGTTACCTTTAACAATTTAGAACCAGCATGCTACAATTCTTACTTATCTATAATCCTTCATGACTAGCATGTAACAAACCATACTTTCACGTAATTATTCAGAATTAGCATATAACAATACAGAATTATTTATAAACATCCGTAACCATCATGCAATAATCCATAATTACCTATAATCATTTAAAACAAGTATGTAAAAATTCAGAATCGCCTGTAATATTTTCGAATTACCATGTGTTGATTCAGAAATAGGTCTCACTGATGTCTAACAATTACGAAATAGTACACAGTCAGTATTCAAAGTCAGTATTTGTCAAGAACTAGCATATAAGGGTCATAATTGCCTGAACTCATTCACATCCAGCATGTTACAGCATTTAACCATAGTTGCCTGTAATCATTCAGAATCAGCACATAGCAATCCATAACTATCTATAACATGGAGCAGTTCATAATTACCTGTGATTTGTCATAACCAGAATGTAACATTCCATAATTACCCATAATTATTTAGAAACAGCATATAATATTCCATAATTATCTGTAATAATTCAAAATTAGTATGTAACAATCCAAAATTACGTATAATTATTCAGGCCCACAAGTTGATCTTTGGTTTTACAAATACTAGAAACCGGGTTTCGATATCTGTGGTCGGCAGAGCACAGATATCCCATTGTATAGCTTTGTGGTAAGTTTCGAACAAATGACTATAATAATACAGAATCAGTATGCGACAATCCATAATTACCTGTAATAATTGGGAACCAGTATGTGACAATCCATAATTACCTGTAATAATTGGGAACCAGTATGTAACAATCCATAATGACCTGTAATAATTGGGAACCAACATTTGAGAATTCATAATTACCTGTGATCATTTAGAACCAGCATGTAACAATCCAAAACTACCTGTGATCATTTAGAACCAGCATGTAAAAATCTAAAAGTACCTGTAATCATTCAGAACCAGCATGTAACAATCCAAAAGTACCTGTAATCATTCAGAACCAGTATGTAACATCCCACAATAGTCAGACAGGTATCATGTTTTGTTTATTTTGTTTTTATATAAGTTAAAATGCGGTGACTGTGAGTTTATCTTCTGGTTAACAGCAACTTTTATTAGTTTAATTTAATGAGATTCTAGCATTATAAGCTGGAATATTTTTCAAATGTGTACAAGAACACCGAAAAACTATAAGTAAGCGCAATGTTACATCCGTTTTTTGGTATTACAGCTTATGTTAGTTTTAGTGTTAAGGAGTTCTTATGTTCAGCTGCAGAACCTTCTATATCACTAACCAATATATTTATTATTTATACTTAATATTAAAATAAACTATACAAACATTTAACGTTAGTTTTACAAAACTGTAAGTGCGTGTTGATACATTTCAGTTATTAAAATCAATGTTTTTATTGAACTAGACTCGACGTTTCTCAAAAGTCATTATCAACTGTAAGTATCTGTCGCTATGTATGCATTTACATAATACTTAATATTAAAATCAATGTTTTTATTGAACTAGACTCGACGTTTCTCAAAACTGATTATCAACTGTAAGTATCTGTCGCTACGTATGCATTTACATAATACTTAATATTAAAATCAATGTTTTTATTGAACTAGACTCGACGTTTCTCAAAACTGATTATCAACTGTAAGTATCTGTCGCTATGTATGTATTTACATCATACTTAATATTAAAATAAACAGTTAGAACTCTTCCTAAGTTTAATGTTCACCATACTCTGTATGTTTGTTTGTAAAGTGTCGAAACCAGTTTTCTAGCATTGTGAGTAAGAAAATATAGCGCTAAACAACTTGGGGGCGCACCGTAGTTTAGCTTTAACTACAGATTTTATGTGTCACTGAGATTTAACTGACAGTAAACATAGTTCTTCCTATTACCAGTGAACACATTAAATGTGTTTTATGATATTCTATCCCTCCATATTTGACGAGACATTTCAGTCACATGTTCAGACTATATCAGTCAGCTTAGAAATTGTTTTCAAAATGTAGGATCTGTTTAGTTCCAATCTATGATATTTACATAAACACATGAAGTGTTTGATATTTCATTATACACTAACATTTGAAAGCACCAAGTGTTTGAGATTTCATTACGTAATACAATGAATTATGCACATGAATGGTAATAGTTAGTTGTTTCCAGGTGATGTTCATAATCTCGTTCACAAGTTCAGTCCGCAACAAATTCTTAATTTGTACTTAAAAACTAACAAGCTTCTATTTATATGCTGTAGTTATTCAATGATGTTTCAGGCTTAGGATAAGTAATTTTTCAAAACTGACAGAGACAGTGTAACATGTATTATGTTTTCCAACTATAAATCAGTGTAAACAACAAAAAACAACAACACTTAACTTTATGTACACTATACCACTTAAAAATATTAGTTTAACAAAGCATCAAACACAATTTTTTCATTAATGAGCAATACACAAAAAAGAGTTGACAATTATAAGCGTAAAATAACATAGTTATAATGCAAGTGATTATTCTTTAAGTATTTAAAAATAGGTCTCTTCACGTCGATTTTGAAAATGTTACCGTGTCGTGATATATCCTGAATTTACAGATAGATAGATCATGATTTATATAAAAATCGTAAGTCACATATCAATGGGCCCGGCATGGCCAGATGGTTAAGGCACTCGACTCGTAATCTTAGGGTCACGGGTTTGAATCACCGTTACACCAAACATGCTCGCCCTTTCAGCCGTGGAGGCGTTATAATGTGACGTTGGTAAAAGAGTAGTCCAAGAGTTGGTGATGGGTGGTGATGACTAGCTGCTTCTCTCTGGTCTTACATTGCAAAATTAGGAACGGCTATCGCAGATAGCCCTCGTATAGCTTTGCGCGGAATTCAAAACAAACCAGACAAAAAAAATATCAGTGTTCCAAAGTAACCAAAGTCTCTCTGTTTTAGAAAGTACACAAGACATATCATGCAATTGAAATTCTTAACTAAATTAACTGCCTACTGTTATGCTGAATATTAGGTCTTGATCTACAGGTTAAAATTGACGTATTTCATCATATATTATATTCAACACATGTAAGTAAAAATTTGTAATGTATCTGCCAAATATCAATAGATATATAGTATCACACATTCTCAAACATTGGAGAATGGTTAAATATCTAATAATAAGACTGCACAAATAAAATAAATCTCTACAGACAAAAACAAACAGAACATTCACCAAAATTATTTGTACTGATACGATGATTACGTGACCTGAAAATACTCACCACAAAATATATACTCGTAACACGTGTCTGTATATATGTTTATTTATTACGTTTATACACAAATATAACCTAGATCGAAAGAACTATCTAGGATGACTATTAAGGGTAAAACACAGTAACTGTTGCTTTCATCTTCGTTGGTTACTCACGTGACCACAATTTGAGAAAAAACAAGTTATGCTTTCGTTTCTACAAAACTGACATTCAAATCAGACCTTACATTTCTGCATCTTTCAAGATTCGTAGGTCTAAAGACAAGAAGATATATATATTTTTTATTTTACACATTATAAATCTAATATATTTACTGTCTATCGTCACAGAATAAACTTTTAAATCAAAACAAACTTTATGTCTATTATATATTAAGAGTGGCAAAACAAATTTATATATTCTTACACTTTACATAGCGTTACAGAAAATAAGTGCACATTCACTAAATTATTAGTACTTGATTATACAATAAGAAATTATTTTCTACTTCTATAATACTAGTTTTTATCTAAAACTCTCAACCTGTGGATTAAATATAATTTTACAAAATATGAAACATAAAGGTATGTTCACTGTTTAACATTAAGAAGAGGTGGTAGTTTAGGCAGTAACGAAATATCAGTATCGTCCATTTTACAATTTGGACAGTTTTCTGTAATTTTATCTGAGGAACAAATTCCTCTGACAAGTTGACAGCATAATAACCTTTGATATTTATAATTCACACAATCTTAAATTTGTATGGATTACCTAAATTAACGTTTATACAAGGTAGTGTATAATCCTTGTTACACTTTTGTTGTTATAGTATTTATAAAAATTTAGTCACGTTCACTGTAGTATCAGGAATAAGTTAAAGTCATAATACATTATTACATGGTTCTCCTAAGTTATAGTAACCTAAGTTTTAATATTAGAATATAAAAGGTGACTAGCAGGGATGGGACAATGTTACCCACTTTTTTCAATAGTTTTGTCATAATCGTTAACAAACACTTAACAAACAAAACTATAGCATTATTTCTGTGTGTGAAAAGGAAAAAGACAGGAGACCGGGTATTGATGACATCCTCAAGGTTTCGCACTAAGTAAAAATTGGTGTTTTCCCCCATATATACCTACAAAACACCTGCATTCTATCTTCCTTAAACGTTCGACCTTGGTCATGCCTGAACGAAACCTCTCAACCAGTATCTGCGTTCGTAGTGTCGGTTGAAAGAGTGTGTCAAAGTATTGGGTAAAATAACATATCAGTTACTGATGTATTTAAGTTTAGATATGACACTTCTATTTGATTCACAAACTCGTTCAGACGTATCCAAGAAAATCGTCATATTACATTTTTAGGTTTTGTTCTCAAGTGTTTCAATGTGTGTGGTACTTAAGTCTGAGAATGTTTTTATACATACTAAGGATAGTATATTACTTTATGATGTGAAGTAAGTTTCATATAAGAAGTTTACAGAACATTGATTTGTAACTAATAGTTTTTATATAAATCATGACCTATGTATAAAGTGTAAATGAAAAGTCTACGTGAAGAAATGCCTATTTTTTAAATTGTTCGTTTGTTTGTCTTTTAGTTTCGCGCAAAGCTACTCAAGGGCTATCTGTGCTAGCCGTCCCTAATTTAGCAGTGTAAGACTAGAGGGAAGGCAGCTAGTCATCACCACCCACCGCCAACTCTTGGGATACTCCTTTACTAACGAATAGTGGGATTGACCGTTACATTATAACGCCCCCATGACTGAAAGGGCGAGCATGTTTGGTGCGACAGGGATTCGAACCCGCGACCCTCAGATTACAAGTCGAACGCCTTAACACACCTCGCTTTAAATAGTCAAAGAATAAACACTTGATTTACAACTCAAGGCTCTTTTACACCTACAATTATCAACTCTTTTTATGCATTGACCATTAGTGTAAAATGTGTTTGATGCTTTGTTAAATTAATATGTTTAAATGGTATAGTATACATAAAGTTAAGTGTTTGCACTGATTTTTAGATGGAAAGACAATACATGTCACCACACCATTGTTACAAAAATCTGCGTCAGTTGTGAAAAAATTACTTTTCCTAAGCCTGAAACATCATTGAATAAATACAATATGTGACTGAAAGCTTTAAAATTTAAATAAAATTAAACTCTTTGTTTTCTAAAACTTGTGAACGAGCTGATGGACATTTACCTGTCACCAACTAACTCTGTTACCATTCGAGTATATAAGTTGTTTTATTGTATAATGAAATCTTATGCATCTCATAATTTTAAATACTAGTGCATAATGAAATATCATACAATCCACATGTTTATACCAGTATCACAAAATAATTTTGAAAAATTATTATGAGCAGAATGATACAATCTGAACATCTGACCGTTTGTTGTCATTGTACATGTTAACAGTTGTAAGTCAGGAACTGTCGCGGCAAAACGATGCTGCTATAACGTAAAGGGGGAGAGAGGGAATGACGTCATCAAAATGACGATATCATAGTTCAAAAGTTATCACCAGAAGGCATTAGCAACGCAATGCTAGGATGCCATGAAGGATGATTACATCACAAAATAGAGAACGTGTTTATAGGCCACCATGACAGGTGGATATGACTCACACAATACATGTCTAATCACGCTGGTAATTAATTAATTAATCGTTCTAAAAAGGATGCTTAACACTAATCAATTAAATAAGTTATAATTGGTAAATTAAATTATTTTTAATAATATTGTCTTAAAACGGATGCTTAAAACTAATTCATTTAAATTAATTCGTTCTTAAAAAGTCACTTGACATTAATCCATTAGATTATTTATAATTAATTCATCATAAAAAGAATGCTTAACACTAATTCACCAGGTAATTAAACTCCCTATACTAAAAGGATTATACCTCATTCAATAAAGTGATTAAAGATTTTCAGTAATATAATTAAATGCCAAAAACAATAATGAGCATAATAAGATAACAATTTTACACATTTTTACGACGCACAAAATGGATGTCTGTGTGTTCAAAGCACCCTAAATATCATACAATATTTAAAACTGTCACTTTATACAATATTTCACATCATCAATAAACTTTTTATTATACAGTAAGACTTTTTCTAGTTTGACTTTAAGTAACAAAATAACTTACAGATTTTTTTACAAAGGCAATATTTAATATATATATACATAATTATTATTATTACTTTAACAGTCGTCCATAGAATGTTAACAAATATAATATGACAGTACTTCTGCAAGTCATAAAGTCTAGATTAAATTGTGTTAAAATTCATTATTTTGCATACTTCAGCATCTGTACTAAAGTAACAAGTGATTCACTTACTGTATATGTCCTTTTCTAAACAACCATTGGTTAGCTCCACGTGCACACAAAACTTGTGAAGGTATGGAATACATTTCTATATTTTTCTTAGCTTCTCTCAGACAATATTCTGCAAGATACGTAATGTTTCACAAATTGTACGTAACCAATAATCACCCTACAGCTAAATATAATATATGAACAGCTTATTGACTACTAATATATAAAATAACACAACTTTCAGACTGTGCATCAAGAAACTCACATACATATTTCTAAATGTTATTTCAGTTACAAATTCGTAAAATTAACAAACCCTTATCTTATGCCAAACACTGATACACACATAGACAGTTATTGTGATAACAGGTGATCAAATGTAAAGCTTTCTTCTACAACACCTCTGAGATATTTATGTCACCAACATACAGTTTATCAAGGGTAACTCATTCAAAGATCGGTTCTGAGTTGACCAAGACAAGATTGTTTGCAAAGTAAGTACTATGTTGCAATGTAGAAATAGTGAGAGTTTGATGAAAACATACACCCACGCACACACACACACACACACACACATATAATATATATATATATATATATCCAGAACAAAGGAACATTTTAAGAAGAGACCACAGATTGACCATTGTATTAATCATCAGTAACTTATTATCGACTTATTATTGACCATTGTGTTAATCACCAGTAACTTATTATCGACCATTGTGTTAATCACCAGTAACTTATTATTGACCATTGTGTTAATCATCAGTAACTTATTATCGACTTATTATTGACCATTGTATTAATCATCAGTAACTTATTATCGACTTATTATTGACCATTGTATTAATCATCAGTAACTTATTATCGACTTATTATTGACCATTGTGTTAATCACCAGTAACTTATTATTGACCATTGAGTTAATCACCAGTAACTTATTATCGACCATTGTGTTAATCACCAGTAACTTATTATTGACCATTGTGTTAATCATCAGTAACTTATTATCGACTTATTATTGACCATTGTATTAATCATCAGTAACTTATTATCGACTTATTATTGACCATTGTATTAATCATCAGTAACTTATTATCGACTTATTATTGACCATTGTATTATTCATCAGTAACTTATTATCGACTTATTATTGACCATTGTGTTAATCACCAGTAACTTATTATCGACTTATTATTGACCATTGTGTTAATCACCAGTAACTTATTATTGACCATTGTGTTAATCACCAGTAACTTATTATCGACCATTGTGTTAATCACCAGTAACTTATTATTGACCATTGTGTTAATCATCAGTAACTTATTATCGACTTATTATTGACCATTGTATTAATCATCAGTAACTTATTATCGACTTATTATTGACCATTGTGTTAATCACCAGTAACTTATTATTGACCATTGTGTTAATCACCAGTAACTTATTATCGACCATTGTGTTAATCACCAGTAACTTATTATTGACCATTGTGTTAATCATCAGTAACTTATTATCGACTTATTATTGACCATTGTGTTAATCACCAGTAACTTATTATCGACCATTGTGTTAATCACCAGTAACTTATTATTGACCATTGTGTTAATCATCAGTAACTTATTATCGACTTATTATTGACCATTGTATTAATCATCAGTAACTTATTATCGACTTATTATTGACCATTGTGTTAATCACCAGTAACTTATTATTGACCATTGTGTTAATCATCAGTAACTTATTATCGACTTATTATTGACCATTGTGTTAATCACCAGTAACTTATTATTAACTTATTATTGACCATTGTGTTAATCATCAGTAACTTATTATCGACTTATTATTGACCATTGTGTTAATCACCAGTAACTTATTATTGACCATTGTGTTAATCATCAGTAACTTATTATCGACTTATTATTGACCATTGTGTTAATCACCAGTAACTTATTATTGACCATTGTGTTAATCACCAGTAACTTATTATTGACCATTGTATTAATCATCAGTAACTTATTATCGACTTATTATTGACCATTGTATTAATCATCAGTAACTTATTATCGACTTATTATTGACCATTGTGTTAATCACCAGTAACTTATTATCGACCATTGTGTTAATCACCAGTAACTTATTATTGACCATTGTGTTAATCATCAGTAACTTATTATCGACTTATTATTGACCATTGTGTTAATCACCAGTAACTTATTATTGACCATTGTGTTAATCATCAGTAACTTATTATCGACTTATTATTGACCATTGTGTTAATCACCAGTAACTTATTATTGACCATTGTGTTAATCACCAGTAACTTATTATCGACCATTGTGTTAATCACCAGTAACTTATTATTGACCATTGTATTAATCATCAGTAACTTATTATCGACTTATTATTGACCATTGTATTAATCATCAGTAACTTATTATCGACTTATTATTGACCATTGTGTTAATCACCAGTAACTGATTATTGACCATTGTGTTAATCATCAGTAACTTATTATCGACTTATTATTGACCATTGTGTTAATCACCAGTAACTTATTATTAACTTATTATTGACCATTGTGTTAATCATCAGTAACTTATTATCGACTTATTATTGACCATTGTGTTAATCACCAGTAACTTATTATTGACCATTGTGTTAATCATCAGTAACTTATTATCGACTTATTATTGACCATTGTGTTAATCACCAGTAACTTATTATTGACCATTGTGTTAATCACCAGTAACTTATTATTGACCATTGTATTAATCATCAGTAACTTATTATCGACTTATTATTGACCATTGTATTAATCATCAGTAACTTATTATCGACTTATTATTGACCATTGTGTTAATCACCAGTAACTTATTATCGACCATTGTGTTAATCACCAGTAACTTATTATTGAC
Source organism: Tachypleus tridentatus (assembly GCF_004210375.1). Lineage (NCBI taxonomy): Eukaryota > Metazoa > Arthropoda > Merostomata > Xiphosura > Limulidae > Tachypleus > Tachypleus tridentatus. The sequence continues at coordinate 138,289,799 of NC_134836.1, read as the reverse complement.
CATTGTGTTAATCATCAGTAACTTATTATCGACTTATTATTGACCATTGTGTTAATCACCAGTAACTTATTATCGACCATTGTGTTAATCACCAGTAACTTATTATTGACCATTGTGTTAATCATCAGTAACTTATTAACGACTTATTATTGACCATTGTGTTAATCACCAGTAACTTATTATTGACCATTGTGTTAATCACCATAACTTATTATTGACCATTGTATTAATCATCAGTAACTTATTATCGACTTATTATTGACCATTGTATTAATCATCAGTAACTTATTATCGACTTATTATTGACCATTGTGTTAATCACCAGTAACTTATTATCGACCATTGTGTTAATCACCAGTAACTTATTATTGACCATTGTGTTAATCATCAGTAACTTATTATCGACTTATTATTGACCATTGTGTTAATCACCAGTAACTGATTATTGACCATTGTGTTAATCATCAGTAACTTATTATCGACTTATTATTGACCATTGTGTTAATCACCAGTAACTTATTATTAACTTATTATTGACCATTGTGTTAATCATCAGTAACTTATTATCGACCATTGTGTTAATCATCAGTAACTTATTATCGACTTATTATTGACCATTGTGTTAATCACCAGTAACTTATTATTAACTTATTATTGACCATTGTGTTAATCATCAGTAACTTATTATCGACTTATTATTGACCATTGTGTTAATCACCAGTAACTTATTATTGACCATTGTGTTAATCATCAGTAACTTATTATCGACTTATTATTGACCATTGTGTTAATCACCAGTAACTTATTATTGACCATTGTGTTAATCACCAGTAACTTATTATTGACCATTGTATTAATCATCAGTAACTTATTATCGACTTATTATTGACCATTGTATTAATCATCAGTAACTTATTATCGACTTATTATTGACCATTGAGTTAATCACCAGTAACTTATTATCGACCATTGTGTTAATCACCAGTAACTTATTATTGACCATTGTGTTAATCATCAGTAACTTATTATCGACTTATTATTGACCATTGTGTTAATCACCAGTAACTTATTATCGACCATTGTGTTAATCACCAGTAACTTATTATTGACCATTGTGTTAATCATCAGTAACTTATTATCGACTTATTATTGACCATTGTGTTAATCACCAGTAACTTATTATTGACCATTGTGTTAATCACCATAACTTATTATTGACCATTGTATTAATCATCAGTAACTTATTATCGACTTATTATTGACCATTGTGTTAATCACCAGTAACTTATTATCGATCATTGTGTTAATCACCAGTAACTTATTATTGACCATTGTGTTAATCATCAGTAACTTATTATCGACTTATTATTGACCATTGTGTTAATCACCAGTAACTGATTATTGACCATTGTGTTAATCATCAGTAACTTATTATCGACTTATTATTGACCATTGTGTTAATCACCAGTAACTTATTATTAACTTATTATTGACCATTGTGTTAATCATCAGTAACTTATTATCGACTTATTATTGACCATTGTGTTAATCACCAGTAACTTATTATTGACCATTGTGTTAATCATCAGTAACTTATTATCGACTTATTATTGACCATTGTGTTAATCACCAGTAACTTATTATTGACCATTGTATTAATCATCAGTAACTTATTATCGACTTATTATTGACCATTGTATTAATCATCAGTAACTTATTATCGACTTATTATTGACCATTGTGTTAATCACCAGTAACTTATTATCGACCATTGTGTTAATCACCAGTAACTTATTATTGACCATTGTGTTAATCATCAGTAACTTATTATCGACTTATTATTGACCATTGTGTTAATCACCAGTAACTTATTATCGACCATTGTGTTAATCACCAGTAACTTATTATTGACCATTGTGTTAATCATCAGTAACTTATTATCGACTTATTATTGACCATTGTGTTAATCACCATAACTTATTATTGACCATTGTGTTAATCATCAGTAACTTATTATCGACTTATTATTGACCATTGTGTTAATCACCAGTAACTTATTATCGACTTATTATTGACCATTGTGTTAATCACCAGTAACTTATTATTGACCATTGTGTTAATCACCAGTAACTTATTATCGACCATTGTGTTAATCACCAGTAACTTATTATTGACCATTGTGTTAATCATCAGTAACTTATTATCGACTTATTATTGACCATTGTATTAATCATCAGTAACTTATTATCGACTTATTATTGACCATTGTGTTAATCACCAGTAACTTATTATTGACCATTGTGTTAATCACCAGTAACTTATTATCGACCATTGTGTTAATCACCAGTAACTTATTATTGACCATTGTGTTAATCATCAGTAACTTATTATCGACTTATTATTGACCATTGTGTTAATCACCAGTAACTTATTATCGACCATTGTGTTAATCACCAGTAACTTATTATTGACCATTGTGTTAATCATCAGTAACTTATTATCGACTTATTATTGACCATTGTATTAATCATCAGTAACTTATTATCGACTTATTATTGACCATTGTGTTAATCACCAGTAACTTATTATTGACCATTGTGTTAATCATCAGTAACTTATTATCGACTTATTATTGACCATTGTGTTAATCACCAGTAACTTATTATTAACTTATTATTGACCATTGTGTTAATCATCAGTAACTTATTATCGACTTATTATTGACCATTGTGTTAATCACCAGTAACTTATTATTGACCATTGTGTTAATCATCAGTAACTTATTATCGACTTATTATTGACCATTGTGTTAATCACCAGTAACTTATTATTGACCATTGTGTTAATCACCAGTAACTTATTATTGACCATTGTATTATTCATCAGTAACTTATTATCGACTTATTATTGACCATTGTATTAATCATCAGTAACTTATTATCGACTTATTATTGACCATTGTGTTAATCACCAGTAACTTATTATCGACCATTGTGTTAATCACCAGTAACTTATTATTGACCATTGTGTTAATCATCAGTAACTTATTATCGACTTATTATTGACCATTGTGTTAATCACCAGTAACTTATTATTGACCATTGTGTTAATCATCAGTAACTTATTATCGACTTATTATTGACCATTGTGTTAATCACCAGTAACTTATTATTAACTTATTATTGACCATTGTGTTAATCATCAGTAACTTATTATCGACTTATTATTGACCATTGTGTTAATCACCAGTAACTTATTATTGACCATTGTGTTAATCATCAGTAACTTATTATCGACTTATTATTGACCATTGTGTTAATCACCAGTAACTTATTATTGACCATTGTGTTAATCACCAGTAACTTATTATCGACCATTGTGTTAATCACCAGTAACTTATTATTGACCATTGTATTAATCATCAGTAACTTATTATCGACTTATTATTGACCATTGTATTAATCATCAGTAACTTATTATCGACTTATTATTGACCATTGTGTTAATCACCAGTAACTGATTATTGACCATTGTGTTAATCATCAGTAACTTATTATCGACTTATTATTGACCATTGTGTTAATCACCAGTAACTTATTATTAACTTATTATTGACCATTGTGTTAATCATCAGTAACTTATTATCGACTTATTATTGACCATTGTGTTAATCACCAGTAACTTATTATTGACCATTGTGTTAATCATCAGTAACTTATTATCGACTTATTATTGACCATTGTGTTAATCACCAGTAACTTATTATTGACCATTGTGTTAATCACCAGTAACTTATTATTGACCATTGTATTAATCATCAGTAACTTATTATCGACTTATTATTGACCATTGTATTAATCATCAGTAACTTATTATCGACTTATTATTGACCATTGTGTTAATCACCAGTAACTTATTATCGACCATTGTGTTAATCACCAGTAACTTATTATTGACCATTGTGTTAATCATCAGTAACTTATTATCGACTTATTATTGACCATTGTGTTAATCACCAGTAACTTATTATCGACCATTGTGTTAATCACCAGTAACTTATTATTGACCATTGTGTTAATCATCAGTAACTTATTATCGACTTATTATTGACCATTGTGTTAATCACCAGTAACTTATTATTGACCATTGTGTTAATCACCATAACTTATTATTGACCATTGTATTAATCATCAGTAACTTATTATCGACTTATTATTGACCATTGTATAAATCATCAGTAACTTATTATCGACTTATTATTGACCATTGTGTTAATCACCAGTAACTTATTATCGACCATTGTGTTAATCACCAGTAACTTATTATTGACCATTGTGTTAATCATCAGTAACTTATTATCGACTTATTATTGACCATTGTGTTAATCACCAGTAACTGATTATTGACCATTGTGTTAATCATCAGTAACTTATTATCGACTTATTATTGACCATTGTGTTAATCACCAGTAACTTATTATTAACTTATTATTGACCATTGTGTTAATCATCAGTAACTTATTATCGACTTATTATTGACCATTGTGTTAATCACCAGTAACTTATTATTGACCATTGTGTTAATCATCAGTAACTTATTATCGACTTATTATTGACCATTGTGTTAATCACCAGTAACTTATTATTGACCATTGTGTTAATCACCAGTAACTTATTATTGACCATTGTATTAATCATCAGTAACTTATTATCGACTTATTATTGACCATTGAGTTAATCACCAGTAACTTATTATCGACCATTGTGTTAATCACCAGTAACTTATTATTGACCATTGTGTTAATCATCAGTAACTTATTATCGACTTATTATTGACCATTGTGTTAATCACCAGTAACTTATTATCGACCATTGTGTTAATCACCAGTAACTTATTATTGACCATTGTGTTAATCATCAGTAACTTATTATCGACTTATTATTGACCATTGTGTTAATCACCAGTAACTTATTATTGACCATTGTGTTAATCACCATAACTTATTATTGACCATTGTATTAATCATCAGTAACTTATTATCGACTTATTATTGACCATTGTGTTAATCACCAGTAACTTATTATCGACCATTGTGTTAATCACCAGTAACTTATTATTGACCATTGTGTTAATCATCAGTAACTTATTATCGACTTATTATTGACCATTGTGTTAATCACCAGTAACTGATTATTGACCATTGTGTTAATCATCAGTAACTTATTATCGACTTATTATTGACCATTGTGTTAATCACCAGTAACTTATTATTAACTTATTATTGACCATTGTGTTAATCATCAGTAACTTATTATCGACTTATTATTGACCATTGTGTTAATCACCAGTAACTTATTATTGACCATTGTGTTAATCATCAGTAACTTATTATCGACTTATTATTGACCATTGTGTTAATCACCAGTAACTTATTATTGACCATTGTATTAATCATCAGTAACTTATTATCGACTTATTATTGACCATTGTATTAATCATCAGTAACTTATTATCGACTTATTATTGACCATTGTGTTAATCACCAGTAACTTATTATCGACCATTGTGTTAATCACCAGTAACTTATTATTGACCATTGTGTTAATCATCAGTAACTTATTATCGACTTATTATTGACCATTGTGTTAATCACCAGTAACTTATTATCGACCATTGTGTTAATCACCAGTAACTTATTATTGACCATTGTGTTAATCATCAGTAACTTATTATCGACTTATTATTGACCATTGTGTTAATCACCATAACTTATTATTGACCATTGTGTTAATCATCAGTAACTTATTATCGACTTATTATTGACCATTGTATTAATCATCAGTAACTTATTATCGACTTATTATTGACCATTGTGTTAATCACCAGTAACTTATTATTGACCATTGTGTTAATCACCAGTAACTTATTATCGACCATTGTGTTAATCACCAGTAACTTATTATTGACCATTGTGTTAATCATCAGTAACTTATTATCGACTTATTATTGACCATTGTATTAATCATCAGTAACTTATTATCGACTTATTATTGACCATTGTGTTAATCACCAGTAACTTATTATTGACCATTGTGTTAATCACCAGTAACTTATTATCGACCATTGTGTTAATCACCAGTAACTTATTATTGACCATTGTGTTAATCATCAGTAACTTATTATCGACTTATTATTGACCATTGTGTTAATCACCAGTAACTTATTATCGACCATTGTGTTAATCACCAGTAACTTATTATTGACCATTGTGTTAATCATCAGTAACTTATTATCGACTTATTATTGACCATTGTATTAATCATCAGTAACTTATTATCGACTTATTATTGACCATTGTGTTAATCACCAGTAACTTATTATTGACCATTGTGTTAATCATCAGTAACTTATTATCGACTTATTATTGACCATTGTGTTAATCACCAGTAACTTATTATTAACTTATTATTGACCATTGTGTTAATCATCAGTAACTTATTATCGACTTATTATTGACCATTGTGTTAATCACCAGTAACTTATTATTGACCATTGTGTTAATCATCAGTAACTTATTATCGACTTATTATTGACCATTGTGTTAATCACCAGTAACTTATTATTGACCATTGTGTTAATCACCAGTAACTTATTATTGACCATTGTATTAATCATCAGTAACTTATTATCGACTTATTATTGACCATTGTATTAATCATCAGTAACTTATTATCGACTTATTATTGACCATTGTGTTAATCACCAGTAACTTATTATCGACCATTGTGTTAATCACCAGTAACTTATTATTGACCATTGTGTTAATCATCAGTAACTTATTATCGACTTATTATTGACCATTGTGTTAATCACCAGTAACTTATTATTGACCATTGTGTTAATCACCAGTAACTTATTATTGACCATTGTGTTAATCACCAGTAACTTATTATCGACCATTGTGTTAATCACCAGTAACTTATTATTGACCATTGTGTTAATCATCAGTAACTTATTATCGACTTATTATTGACCATTGTGTTAATCACCAGTAACTTATTATCGACCATTGTGTTAATCACCAGTAACTTATTATTGACCATTGTGTTAATCATCAGTAACTTATTATCGACTTATTATTGACCATTGTATTAATCATCAGTAACTTATTATCGACTTATTATCAACCATTGTGTTAATCACCAGTAACTTATTATTGACCATTGTGTTAATCATCAGTAACTTATTATCGACTTATTATTGACCATTGTGTTAATCACCAGTAACTTATTATTGACCATTGTGTTAATCATCAGTAACTTATTATCGACTTATTATTGACCATTGTGTTAATCACCAGTAACTTATTATTAACTTATTATTGACCATTGTGTTAATCATCAGTAACTTATTATCGACTTATTATTGACCATTGTGTTAATCACCAGTAACTTATTATTGACCATTGTGTTAATCATCAGTAACTTATTATCGACTTATTATTGACCATTGTGTTAATCACCAGTAACTTATTATTGACCATTGTGTTAATCACCAGTAACTTATTATCGACCATTGTGTTAATCACCAGTAACTTATTATTGACCATTGTATTAATCATCAGTAACTTATTATCGACTTATTATTGACCATTGTATTAATCATCAGTAACTTATTATCGACTTATTATTGACCATTGTGTTAATCACCAGTAACTTATTATTAACTTATTATTGACCATTGTGTTAATCATCAGTAACTTATTATCGACTTATTATTGACCATTGTGTTAATCACCAGTAACTTATTATTGACCATTGTGTTAATCATCAGTAACTTATTATCGACTTATTATTGACCATTGTGTTAATCACCAGTAACTTATTATTGACCATTGTGTTAATCACCAGTAACTTATTATTGACCATTGTATTAATCATCAGTAACTTATTATCGACTTATTATTGACCATTGTATTAATCATCAGTATCTTATTATCGACTTATTATTGACCATTGTGTTAATCACCAGTAACTTATTATCGACCATTGTGTTAATCACCAGTAACTTATTATTGACCATTGTGTTAATCATCAGTAACTTATTATCGACTTATTATTGACCATTGTGTTAATCACCAGTAACTTATTATCGACCATTGTGTTAATCACCAGTAACTTATTATTGACCATTGTGTTAATCATCAGTAACTTATTATCGACTTATTATTGACCATTGTGTTAATCACCAGTAACTTATTATTGACCATTGTGTTAATCACCATAACTTATTATTGACCATTGTATTAATCATCAGTAACTTATTATCGACTTATTATTGACCATTGTATTAATCATCAGTAACTTATTATCGACTTATTATTGACCATTGTGTTAATCACCAGTAACTTATTATCGACCATTGTGTTAATCACCAGTAACTTATTATTGACCATTGTGTTAATCATCAGTAACTTATTATCGACTTATTATTGACCATTGTGTTAATCACCAGTAACTGATTATTGACCATTGTGTTAATCATCAGTAACTTATTATCGACTTATTATTGACCATTGTGTTAATCACCAGTAACTTATTATTAACTTATTATTGACCATTGTGTTAATCATCAGTAACTTATTAACGACTTATTATTGACCATTGTGTTAATCACCAGTAACTTATTATTGACCATTGTGTTAATCATCAGTAACTTATTATCGACTTATTATTGACCATTGTGTTAATCACCAGTAACTTATTATTGACCATTGTGTTAATCACCAGTAACTTATTATTGACCATTGTATTAATCATCAGTAACTTATTATCGACTTATTATTGACCATTGTATTAATCATCAGTAACTTATTATCGACTTATTATTGACCATTGTGTTAATCACCAGTTACTTATTATCGACCATTGTGTTAATCACCAGTAACTTATTATTGACCATTGTGTTAATCATCAGTAACTTATTATCGACTTATTATTGACCATTGTGTTAATCACCAGTAACTTATTATTGACCATTGTGTTAATCACCAGTAACTTATTATCGACCATTGTGTTAATCACCAGTAACTTATTATTGACCATTGTATTAATCATCAGTAACTTATTATCGACTTATTATTGACCATTGTATTAATCATCAGTAACTTATTATCGACTTATTATTGACCATTGTGTTAATCACCAGTAACTTATTATTGACCATTGTGTTAATCATCAGTAACTTATTATCGACTTATTATTGACCATTGTGTTAATCACCAGTAACTTATTATTAACTTATTATTGACCATTGTGTTAATCATCAGTAACTTATTATCGACTTATTATTGACCATTGTGTTAATCACCAGTAACTTATTATTGACCATTGTGTTAATCATCAGTAACTTATTATCGACTTATTATTGACCATTGTGTTAATCACCAGTAACTTATTATCGACCATTGTGTTAATCACCAGTAACTTATTATTGACCATTGTGTTAATCATCAGTAACTTATTATCGACTTATTATTGACCATTGTGTTAATCACCAGTAACTTATTATTGACCATTGTGTTAATCACCATAACTTATTATTGACCATTGTATTAATCATCAGTAACTTATTATCGACTTATTATTGACCATTGTGTTAATCACCAGTAACTTATTATCGACCATTGTGTTAATCACCAGTAACTTATTATTGACCATTGTGTTAATCATCAGTAACTTATTATCGACTTATTATTGACCATTGTGTTAATCACCAGTAACTGATTATTGACCATTGTGTTAATCATCAGTAACTTATTATCGACTTATTATTGACCATTGTGTTAATCACCAGTAACTTATTATTAACTTATTATTGACCATTGTGTTAATCATCAGTAACTTATTATCGACTTATTATTGACCATTGTGTTAATCACCAGTAACTTATTATTGACCATTGTGTTAATCATCAGTAACTTATTATCGACTTATTATTGACCATTGTGTTAATCACCAGTAACGTATTATTGACCATTGTGTTAATCACCAGTAACTTATTATTGACCATTGTATTAATCATCAGTAACTTATTATCGACTTATTATTGACCATTGTATTAATCATCAGTAACTTATTATCGACTTATTATTGACCATTGTGTTAATCACCAGTAACTTATTATCGACCATTGTGTTAATCACCAGTAACTTATTATTGACCATTGTGTTAATCATCAGTAACTTATTATCGACTTATTATTGACCATTGTGTTAATCACCAGTAACTTATTATCGACCATTGTGTTAATCACCAGTAACTTATTATTGACCATTGTGTTAATCATCAGTAACTTATTATCGACTTATTATTGACCATTGTGTTAATCACCATAACTTATTATTGACCATTGTGTTAATCATCAGTAACTTATTATCGACTTATTATTGACCATTGTATTAATCATCAGTAACTTATTATCGACTTATTATTGACCATTGTGTTAATCACCAGTAACTTATTATCGACCATTGTGTTAATCACCAGTAACTTATTATTGACCATTGTGTTAATCACCAGTAACTTATTATCGACCATTGTGTTAATCACCAGTAACTTATTATTGACCATTGTATTAATCATCAGTAACTTATTATCGACTTATTATTGACCATTGTATTAATCATCAGTAACTTATTATCGACTTATTATTGACCATTGTGTTAATCACCAGTAACTTATTATTAACTTATTATTGACCATTGTGTTAATCATCAGTAACTTATTATCGACTTATTATTGACCATTGTGTTAATCACCAGTAACTTATTATTGACCATTGTGTTAATCATCAGTAACTTATTATCGACTTATTATTGACCATTGTGTTAATCACCAGTAACTTATTATTGACCATTGTGTTAATCACCAGTAACTTATTATCGACCATTGTGTTAATCACCAGTAACTTATTATTGACCATTGTATTAATCATCAGTAACTTATTATCGACTTATTATTGACCATTGTATTAATCATCAGTAACTTATTATCGACTTATTATTGACCATTGTGTTAATCACCAGTAACTTATTATTGACCATTGTGTTAATCATCAGTAACTTATTATCGACTTATTATTGACCATTGTGTTAATCACCAGTAACTTATTATTAACTTATTATTGACCATTGTGTTAATCATCAGTAACTTATTATCGACTTATTATTGACCATTGTGTTAATCACCAGTAACTTATTATTGACCATTGTGTTAATCATCAGTAACTTATTATCGACTTATTATTGACCATTGTGTTAATCACCAGTAACTTATTATTGACCATTGTGTTAATCACCAGTAACTTATTATTGACCATTGTATTAATCATCAGTAACTTATTATCGACTTATTATTGACCATTGTATTAATCATCAGTAACTTATTATCGACTTATTATTGACCATTGTGTTAATCACCAGTAACTTATTATCGACCATTGTGTTAATCACCAGTAACTTATTATTGACCATTGTGTTAATCATCAGTAACTTATTATCGACTTATTATTGACCATTGTGTTAATCACCAGTAACTTATTATCGACCATTGTGTTAATCACCAGTAACTTATTATTGACCATTGTGTTAATCATCAGTAACTTATTATCGACTTATTATTGACCATTGTGTTAATCACCAGTAACTTATTATTGACCATTGTGTTAATCACCATAACTTATTATTGACCATTGTATTAATCATCAGTAACTTATTATCGACTTATTATTGACCATTGTATTAATCATCAGTAACTTATTATCGACTTATTATTGACCATTGTGTTAATCACCAGTAACTTATTATCGACCATTGTGTTAATCACCAGTAACTTATTATTGACCATTGTGTTAATCATCAGTAACTTATTATCGACTTATTATTGACCATTGTGTTAATCACCAGTAACTTATTATTGACCATTGTGTTAATCATCAGTAACTTATTATCGACTTATTATTGACCATTGTGTTAATCACCAGTAACTTATTATTAACTTATTATTGACCATTGTGTTAATCATCAGTAACTTATTATCGACTTATTATTGACCATTGTGTTAATCACCAGTAACTTATTATTGACCATTGTGTTAATCATCAGTAACTTATTATCGACTTATTATTGACCATTGTGTTAATCACCAGTAACTTATTATTGACCATTGTGTTAATCATCAGTAACTTATTATCGACTTATTATTGACCATTGTGTTAATCACCAGTAACTTATTATTGACCATTGTGTTAATCATCAGTAACTTATTATCGACTTATTATTGACCATTGTGTTAATCACCAGTAACTTATTATTGACCATTGTGTTAATCACCAGTAACTTATTATTGACCATTGTATTAATCATCAGTAACTTATTATCGACTTATTATTGACCATTGTATTAATCATCAGTAACTTATTATCGACTTATTATTGACCATTGTGTTAATCACCAGTAACTTATTATCGACCATTGTGTTAATCACCAGTAACTTATTATTGACCATTGTGTTAATCATCAGTAACTTATTATCGACTTATTATTGACCATTGTGTTAATCACCAGTAACTTATTATCGACCATTGTGTTAATCACCAGTAACTTATTATTGACCATTGTGTTAATCATCAGTAACTTATTATCGACTTATTATTGACCATTGTGTTAATCACCAGTAACTTATTATTGACCATTGTGTTAATCACCATAACTTATTATTGACCATTGTATTAATCATCAGTAACTTATTATCGACTTATTATTGACCATTGTGTTAATCACCAGTAACTTATTATCGACCATTGTGTTAATCACCAGTAACTTATTATTGACCATTGTGTTAATCATCAGTAACTTATTATCGACTTATTATTGACCATTGTGTTAATCACCAGTAACTGATTATTGACCATTGTGTTAATCATCAGTAACTTATTATCGACTTATTATTGACCATTGTGTTAATCACCAGTAACTTATTATTAACTTATTATTGACCATTGTGTTAATCATCAGTAACTTATTATCGACTTATTATTGACCATTGTGTTAATCACCAGTAACTTATTATTGACCATTGTGTTAATCATCAGTAACTTATTATCGACTTATTATTGACCATTGTGTTAATCACCAGTAACTTATTATTGACCATTGTATTAATCATCAGTAACTTATTATCGACTTATTATTGACCATTGTATTAATCATCAGTAACTTATTATCGACTTATTATTGACCATTGTGTTAATCACCAGTAACTTATTATCGACCATTGTGTTAATCACCAGTAACTTATTATTGACCATTGTGTTAATCATCAGTAACTTATTATCGACTTATTATTGACCATTGTGTTAATCACCAGTAACTTATTATCGACCATTGTGTTAATCACCAGTAACTTATTATTGACCATTGTGTTAATCATCAGTAACTTATTATCGACTTATTATTGACCATTGTGTTAATCACCATAACTTATTATTGACCATTGTGTTAATCATCAGTAACTTATTATCGACTTATTATTGACCATTGTGTTAATCACCAGTAACTTATTATCGACTTATTATTGACCATTGTGTTAATCACCAGTAACTTATTATTGACCATTGTGTTAATCACCAGTAACTTATTATCGACCATTGTGTTAATCACCAGTAACTTATTATTGACCATTGTGTTAATCATCAGTAACTTATTATCGACTTATTATTGACCATTGTATTAATCATCAGTAACTTATTATCGACTTATTATTGACCATTGTGTTAATCACCAGTAACTTATTATTGACCATTGTGTTAATCACCAGTAACTTATTATCGACCATTGTGTTAATCACCAGTAACTTATTATTGACCATTGTGTTAATCATCAGTAACTTATTATCGACTTATTATTGACCATTGTGTTAATCACCAGTAACTTATTATCGACCATTGTGTTAATCACCAGTAACTTATTATTGACCATTGTGTTAATCATCAGTAACTTATTATCGACTTATTATTGACCATTGTATTAATCATCAGTAACTTATTATCGACTTATTATTGACCATTGTGTTAATCACCAGTAACTTATTATTGACCATTGTGTTAATCATCAGTAACTTATTATCGACTTATTATTGACCATTGTGTTAATCACCAGTAACTTATTATTAACTTATTATTGACCATTGTGTTAATCATCAGTAACTTATTATCGACTTATTATTGACCATTGTGTTAATCACCAGTAACTTATTATTGACCATTGTGTTAATCATCAGTAACTTATTATCGACTTATTATTGACCATTGTGTTAATCACCAGTAACTTATTATTGACCATTGTGTTAATCACCAGTAACTTATTATTGACCATTGTATTAATCATCAGTAACTTATTATCGACTTATTATTGACCATTGTATTAATCATCAGTAACTTATTATCGACTTATTATTGACCATTGTGTTAATCACCAGTAACTTATTATCGACCATTGTGTTAATCACCAGTAACTTATTATTGACCATTGTGTTAATCATCAGTAACTTATTATCGACTTATTATTGACCATTGTGTTAATCACCAGTAACTTATTATTGACCATTGTGTTAATCATCAGTAACTTATTATCGACTTATTATTGACCATTGTGTTAATCACCAGTAACTTATTATTAACTTATTATTGACCATTGTGTTAATCATCAGTAACTTATTATCGACTTATTATTGACCATTGTGTTAATCACCAGTAACTTATTATTGACCATTGTGTTAATCATCAGTAACTTATTATCGACTTATTATTGACCATTGTGTTAATCACCAGTAACTTATTATTGACCATTGTGTTAATCACCAGTAACTTATTATCGACCATTGTGTTAATCACCAGTAACTTATTATTGACCATTGTATTAATCATCAGTAACTTATTATCGACTTATTATTGACCATTGTATTAATCATCAGTAACTTATTATCGACTTATTATTGACCATTGTGTTAATCACCAGTAACTTATTATTGACCATTGTGTTAATCATCAGTAACTTATTATCGACTTATTATTGACCATTGTGTTAATCACCAGTAACTTATTATTAACTTATTATTGACCATTGTGTTAATCATCAGTAACTTATTATCGACTTATTATTGACCATTGTGTTAATCACCAGTAACTTATTATTGACCATTGTGTTAATCATCAGTAACTTATTATCGACTTATTATTGACCATTGTGTTAATCACCAGTAACTTATTATTGACCATTGTGTTAATCACCAGTAACTTATTATTGACCATTGTATTAATCATCAGTAACTTATTATCGACTTATTATTGACCATTGTATTAATCATCAGTAACTTATTATCGACTTATTATTGACCATTGTGTTAATCACCAGTAACTTATTATCGACCATTGTGTTAATCACCAGTAACTTATTATTGACCATTGTGTTAATCATCAGTAACTTATTATCGACTTATTATTGACCATTGTGTTAATCACCAGTAACTTATTATCGACCATTGTGTTAATCACCAGTAACTTATTATTGACCATTGTGTTAATCATCAGTAACTTATTATCGACTTATTATTGACCATTGTGTTAATCACCAGTAACTTATTATTGACCATTGTGTTAATCACCATAACTTATTATTGACCATTGTATTAATCATCAGTAACTTATTATCGACTTATTATTGACCATTGTATTAATCATCAGTAACTTATTATCGACTTATTATTGACCATTGTGTTAATCACCAGTAACTTATTATCGACCATTGTGTTAATCACCAGTAACTTATTATTGACCATTGTGTTAATCATCAGTAACTTATTATCGACTTATTATTGACCATTGTGTTAATCACCAGTAACTTATTATTAACTTATTATTGACCATTGTGTTAATCATCAGTAACTTATTATCGACTTATTATTGACCATTGTGTTAATCACCAGTAACTTATTATTGACCATTGTGTTAATCATCAGTAACTTATTATCGACTTATTATTGACCATTGTGTTAATCACCAGTAACTTATTATTGACCATTGTGTTAATCACCAGTAACTTATTATTGACCATTGTATTAATCATCAGTAACTTATTATCGACTTATTATTGACCATTGAGTTAATCACCAGTAACTTATTATCGACCATTGTGTTAATCACCAGTAACTTATTATTGACCATTGTGTTAATCATCAGTAACTTATTATCGACTTATTATTGACCATTGTGTTAATCACCAGTAACTTATTATCGACCATTGTGTTAATCACCAGTAACTTATTATTGACCATTGTGTTAATCATCAGTAACTTATTATCGACTTATTATTGACCATTGTGTTAATCACCAGTAACTTATTATTGACCATTGTGTTAATCACCATAACTTATTATTGACCATTGTATTAATCATCAGTAACTTATTATCGACTTATTATTGACCATTGTGTTAATCACCAGTAACTTATTATCGACCATTGTGTTAATCACCAGTAACTTATTATTGACCATTGTGTTAATCATCAGTAACTTATTATCGACTTATTATTGACCATTGTGTTAATCACCAGTAACTGATTATTGACCATTGTGTTAATCATCAGTAACTTATTATCGACTTATTATTGACCATTGTGTTAATCACCAGTAACTTATTATTAACTTATTATTGACCATTGTGTTAATCATCAGTAACTTATTATCGACTTATTATTGACCATTGTGTTAATCACCAGTAACTTATTATTGACCATTGTGTTAATCATCAGTAACTTATTATCGACTTATTATTGACCATTGTGTTAATCACCAGTAACTTATTATTGACCATTGTATTAATCATCAGTAACTTATTATCGACTTATTATTGACCATTGTATTAATCATCAGTAACTTATTATCGACTTATTATTGACCATTGTGTTAATCACCAGTAACTTATTATCGACCATTGTGTTAATCACCAGTAACTTATTATTGACCATTGTGTTAATCATCAGTAACTTATTATCGACTTATTATTGACCATTGTGTTAATCACCAGTAACTTATTATCGACCATTGTGTTAATCACCAGTAACTTATTATTGACCATTGTGTTAATCATCAGTAACTTATTATCGACTTATTATTGACCATTGTGTTAATCACCATAACTTATTATTGACCATTGTGTTAATCATCAGTAACTTATTATCGACTTATTATTGACCATTGTATTAATCATCAGTAACTTATTATCGACTTATTATTGACCATTGTGTTAATCACCAGTAACTTATTATTGACCATTGTGTTAATCACCAGTAACTTATTATCGACCATTGTGTTAATCACCAGTAACTTATTATTGACCATTGTGTTAATCATCAGTAACTTATTATCGACTTATTATTGACCATTGTATTAATCATCAGTAACTTATTATCGACTTATTATTGACCATTGTGTTAATCACCAGTAACTTATTATTGACCATTGTGTTAATCACCAGTAACTTATTATCGACCATTGTGTTAATCACCAGTAACTTATTATTGACCATTGTGTTAATCATCAGTAACTTATTATCGACTTATTATTGACCATTGTGTTAATCACCAGTAACTTATTATCGACCATTGTGTTAATCACCAGTAACTTATTATTGACCATTGTGTTAATCATCAGTAACTTATTATCGACTTATTATTGACCATTGTATTAATCATCAGTAACTTATTATCGACTTATTATTGACCATTGTGTTAATCACCAGTAACTTATTATTGACCATTGTGTTAATCATCAGTAACTTATTATCGACTTATTATTGACCATTGTGTTAATCACCAGTAACTTATTATTAACTTATTATTGACCATTGTGTTAATCATCAGTAACTTATTATCGACTTATTATTGACCATTGTGTTAATCACCAGTAACTTATTATTGACCATTGTGTTAATCATCAGTAACTTATTATCGACTTATTATTGACCATTGTGTTAATCACCAGTAACTTATTATTGACCATTGTGTTAATCACCAGTAACTTATTATTGACCATTGTATTAATCATCAGTAACTTATTATCGACTTATTATTGACCATTGTATTAATCATCAGTAACTTATTATCGACTTATTATTGACCATTGTGTTAATCACCAGTAACTTATTATCGACCATTGTGTTAATCACCAGTAACTTATTATTGACCATTGTGTTAATCATCAGTAACTTATTATCGACTTATTATTGACCATTGTGTTAATCACCAGTAACTTATTATTGACCATTGTGTTAATCACCAGTAACTTATTATTGACCATTGTGTTAATCACCAGTAACTTATTATCGACCATTGTGTTAATCACCAGTAACTTATTATTGACCATTGTGTTAATCATCAGTAACTTATTATCGACTTATTATTGACCATTGTGTTAATCACCAGTAACTTATTATCGACCATTGTGTTAATCACCAGTAACTTATTATTGACCATTGTGTTAATCATCAGTAACTTATTATCGACTTATTATTGACCATTGTATTAATCATCAGTAACTTATTATCGACTTATTATCGACCATTGTGTTAATCACCAGTAACTTATTATTGACCATTGTGTTAATCATCAGTAACTTATTATCGACTTATTATTGACCATTGTGTTAATCACCAGTAACTTATTATTGACCATTGTGTTAATCATCAGTAACTTATTATCGACTTATTATTGACCATTGTGTTAATCACCAGTAACTTATTATTAACTTATTATTGACCATTGTGTTAATCATCAGTAACTTATTATCGACTTATTATTGACCATTGTGTTAATCACCAGTAACTTATTATTGACCATTGTGTTAATCATCAGTAACTTATTATCGACTTATTATTGACCATTGTGTTAATCACCAGTAACTTATTATTGACCATTGTGTTAATCACCAGTAACTTATTATCGACCATTGTGTTAATCACCAGTAACTTATTATTGACCATTGTATTAATCATCAGTAACTTATTATCGACTTATTATTGACCATTGTATTAATCATCAGTAACTTATTATCGACTTATTATTGACCATTGTGTTAATCACCAGTAACTTATTATTAACTTATTATTGACCATTGTGTTAATCATCAGTAACTTATTATCGACTTATTATTGACCATTGTGTTAATCACCAGTAACTTATTATTGACCATTGTGTTAATCATCAGTAACTTATTATCGACTTATTATTGACCATTGTGTTAATCACCAGTAACTTATTATTGACCATTGTGTTAATCACCAGTAACTTATTATTGACCATTGTATTAATCATCAGTAACTTATTATCGACTTATTATTGACCATTGTATTAATCATCAGTATCTTATTATCGACTTATTATTGACCATTGTGTTAATCACCAGTAACTTATTATCGACCATTGTGTTAATCACCAGTAACTTATTATTGACCATTGTGTTAATCATCAGTAACTTATTATCGACTTATTATTGACCATTGTGTTAATCACCAGTAACTTATTATCGACCATTGTGTTAATCACCAGTAACTTATTATTGACCATTGTGTTAATCATCAGTAACTTATTATCGACTTATTATTGACCATTGTGTTAATCACCAGTAACTTATTATTGACCATTGTGTTAATCACCATAACTTATTATTGACCATTGTATTAATCATCAGTAACTTATTATCGACTTATTATTGACCATTGTATTAATCATCAGTAACTTATTATCGACTTATTATTGACCATTGTGTTAATCACCAGTAACTTATTATCGACCATTGTGTTAATCACCAGTAACTTATTATTGACCATTGTGTTAATCATCAGTAACTTATTATCGACTTATTATTGACCATTGTGTTAATCACCAGTAACTTATTATTGACCATTGTGTTAATCATCAGTAACTTATTATCGACTTATTATTGACCATTGTGTTAATCACCAGTAACTTATTATTAACTTATTATTGACCATTGTGTTAATCATCAGTAACTTATTATCGACTTATTATTGACCATTGTGTTAATCACCAGTAACTTATTATTGACCATTGTGTTAATCATCAGTAACTTATTATCGACTTATTATTGACCATTGTGTTAATCACCAGTAACTTATTATTGACCATTGTGTTAATCACCAGTAACTTATTATTGACCATTGTATTAATCATCAGTAACTTATTATCGACTTATTATTGACCATTGTATTAATCATCAGTAACTTATTATCGACTTATTATTGACCATTGTGTTAATCACCAGTTACTTATTATCGACCATTGTGTTAATCACCAGTAACTTATTATTGACCATTGTGTTAATCATCAGTAACTTATTATCGACTTATTATTGACCATTGTGTTAATCACCAGTAACTTATTATTGACCATTGTGTTAATCACCAGTAACTTATTATCGACCATTGTGTTAATCACCAGTAACTTATTATTGACCATTGTATTAATCATCAGTAACTTATTATCGACTTATTATTGACCATTGTATTAATCATCAGTAACTTATTATCGACTTATTATTGACCATTGTGTTAATCACCAGTAACTTATTATTGACCATTGTGTTAATCATCAGTAACTTATTATCGACTTATTATTGACCATTGTGTTAATCACCAGTAACTTATTATTAACTTATTATTGACCATTGTGTTAATCATCAGTAACTTATTATCGACTTATTATTGACCATTGTGTTAATCACCAGTAACTTATTATTGACCATTGTGTTAATCATCAGTAACTTATTATCGACTTATTATTGACCATTGTGTTAATCACCAGTAACTTATTATCGACCATTGTGTTAATCACCAGTAACTTATTATTGACCATTGTGTTAATCATCAGTAACTTATTATCGACTTATTATTGACCATTGTGTTAATCACCAGTAACTTATTATTGACCATTGTGTTAATCACCATAACTTATTATTGACCATTGTATTAATCATCAGTAACTTATTATCGACTTATTATTGACCATTGTGTTAATCACCAGTAACTTATTATCGACCATTGTGTTAATCACCAGTAACTTATTATTGACCATTGTGTTAATCATCAGTAACTTATTATCGACTTATTATTGACCATTGTGTTAATCACCAGTAACTGATTATTGACCATTGTGTTAATCATCAGTAACTTATTATCGACTTATTATTGACCATTGTGTTAATCACCAGTAACTTATTATTAACTTATTATTGACCATTGTGTTAATCATCAGTAACTTATTATCGACTTATTATTGACCATTGTGTTAATCACCAGTAACTTATTATTGACCATTGTGTTAATCATCAGTAACTTATTATCGACTTATTATTGACCATTGTGTTAATCACCAGTAACGTATTATTGACCATTGTGTTAATCACCAGTAACTTATTATTGACCATTGTATTAATCATCAGTAACTTATTATCGACTTATTATTGACCATTGTATTAATCATCAGTAACTTATTATCGACTTATTATTGACCATTGTGTTAATCACCAGTAACTTATTATCGACCATTGTGTTAATCACCAGTAACTTATTATTGACCATTGTGTTAATCATCAGTAACTTATTATCGACTTATTATTGACCATTGTGTTAATCACCAGTAACTTATTATCGACCATTGTGTTAATCACCAGTAACTTATTATTGACCATTGTGTTAATCATCAGTAACTTATTATCGACTTATTATTGACCATTGTGTTAATCACCATAACTTATTATTGACCATTGTGTTAATCATCAGTAACTTATTATCGACTTATTATTGACCATTGTATTAATCATCAGTAACTAACTATCGACTTATTATTGACCATTGTGTTAATCACCAGTAACTTATTATCGACCATTGTGTTAATCACCAGTAACTTATTATTGACCATTGTGTTAATCACCAGTAACTTATTATCGACCATTGTGTTAATCACCAGTAACTTATTATTGACCATTGTATTAATCATCAGTAACTTATTATCGACTTATTATTGACCATTGTATTAATCATCAGTAACTTATTATCGACTTATTATTGACCATTGTGTTAATCACCATAACTTATTATTGACCATTGTGTTAATCACCAGTAACTTATTATTAACTTATTATTGACCATTGTGTTAATCATCAGTAACTTATTATCGACTTATTATTGACCATTGTGTTAATCACCAGTAACTTATTATTGACCATTGTGTTAATCACCAGTAACTTATTATCGACCATTGTGTTAATCACCAGTAACTTATTATTGACCATTGTATTAATCATCAGTAACTTATTATCGACTTATTATTGACCATTGTATTAATCATCAGTAACTTATTATCGACTTATTATTGACCATTGTGTTAATCACCAGTAACTTATTATTGACCATTGTGTTAATCATCAGTAACTTATTATCGACTTATTATTGACCATTGTGTTAATCACCAGTAACTTATTATTGACCATTGTGTTAATCACCAGTAACTTATTATTGACCATTGTGTTAATCATCAGTAACTTATTATCGACTTATTATTGACCATTGTATTAATCATCAGTAACTTATTATCGACTTATTATTGACCATTGTGTTAATCACCAGTAACTTATTATTGACCATTGTGTTAATCACCAGTAACTTATTATTGACCATTGTAATCATTAACTTATTATCGACTTATTATTGACCATTGTGTTAATCACCAGTAACTTATTATCGACCATTGTGTTAATCACCAGTAACTTATTATTGACCATTGTGTTAATCATCAGTAACTTATTATCGACTTATTATTGACCATTGTGTTAATCACCAGTTATTATTGACCATTAATCACCAGTAACTTATTATTAACTTATTATTGACCATTGTGTTAATCATCAGTAACTTATTATCGACTTATTATTGACCATTGTGTTAATCACCAGTAACTTATTATTGACCATTGTGTTAATCATCAGTAACTTATTATCGACTTATTATTGACCATTGTGTTAATCACCAGTAACTTATTATTGACCATTGTGTTAATCACCAGTAACTTATTATTGACCATTGTATTAATCATCAGTAACTTATTATCGACTTATTATTGACCATTGTGTTAATCATCAGTAATTTATTATCGACTTATTATTGACCATTGTGTTAATCACCAGTAACTTATTATCGACCATTGTGTTAATCACCAGTAACTTATTATTGACCATTGTGTTAATCATCAGTAACTTATTATCGACTTATTATTGACCATTGTATTAATCATCAGTAACTTATTATCGACTTATTATTGACCATTGTGTTAATCACCAGTAACTTATTATTGACCATTGTGTTAATCATCAGTAACTTATTATCGACTTATTATTGACCATTGTGTTAATCACCAGTAACTTATTATTAACTTATTATTGACCATTGTGTTAATCATCAGTAACTTATTATCGACTTATTATTGACCATTGTGTTAATCACCAGTAACTTATTATTGACCATTGTGTTAATCATCAGTAACTTATTATCGACTTATTATTGACCATTGTGTTAATCACCAGTAACTTATTATTGACCATTGTGTTAATCACCAGTAACTTATTATTGACCATTGTATTAATCATCAGTAACTTATTATCGACTTATTATTGACCATTGTATTAATCATCAGTAACTTATTATTAACTTATTATTGACCATTGTGTTAATCATCAGTAACTTATTATCGACTTATTATTGACCATTGTGTTAATCACCAGTAACTTATTATTGACCATTGTGTTAATCATCAGTAACTTATTATCGACTTATTATTGACCATTGTGTTAATCACCAGTAACTTATTATTGACCATTGTGTTAATCACCAGTAACTTATTATTGACCATTGTATTAATCATCAGTAACTTATTATCGACTTATTATTGACCATTGTATTAATCATCAGTAACTTATTATCGACTTATTATTGACCATTGTATTAATCACCAGTAACTTATTATCGACCATTTTGTTAATCACCAGTAACTTATTATTGACCATTGTGTTAATCATCAGTAACTTATTATCGACTTATTATTGACCATTGTGTTAATCACCAGTAACTTATTATTGACCATTGTGTTAATCATCAGTAACTTATTATCGACTTATTATTGACCATTGTGTTAATCACCAGTAACTTATTATTAACTTATTATTGACCATTGTGTTAATCATCAGTAACTTATTATCGACTTATTATTGACCATTGTGTTAATCACCAGTAACTTATTATTGACCATTGTGTTAATCATCAGTAACTTATTATCGACTTATTATTGACCATTGTGTTAATCACCAGTAACTTATTATTGACCATTGTGTTAATCACCAGTAACTTATTATTGACCATTGTGTTAATCATCAGTAACTTATTATCGACTTATTATTGACCATTGTATTAATCATCAGTAACTTATTATCGACTATTATTGACCATTGTGTTAATCACCAGTAACTTATTATTGACCATTGTGTTAATCATCAGTAACTTATTATCGACTTATTATTGACCATTGTGTTAATCACCAGTAACTTATTATTGACCATTGTGTTAATCATCAGTAACTTATTATCGACTTATTATTGACCATTGTGTTAATCACCAGTAACTTATTATTGACCATTGTGTTAATCACCAGTAACTTATTATTGACCATTGTATTAATCATCAGTAACTTATTATCGACTTATTATTGACCATTGTATTAATCATCAGTAACTTATTATTAACTTATTATTGACCATTGTGTTAATCATCAGTAACTTATTATCGACTTATTATTGACCATTGTGTTAATCACCAGTAACTTATTATTGACCATTGTGTTAATCATCAGTAACTTATTATCGACTTATTATTGACCATTGTGTTAATCACCAGTAACTTATTATTGACCATTGTGTTAATCACCAGTAACTTATTATTGACCATTGTATTAATCATCAGTAACTTATTATCGACTTATTATTGACCATTGTATTAATCATCAGTAACTTATTATCGACTTATTATTGACCATTGTGTTAATCACCAGTAACTTATTATCGACCATTGTGTTAATCACCAGTAACTTATTATTGACCATTGTGTTAATCATCAGTAACTTATTATCGACTTATTATTGACCATTGTATTAATCATCAGTAACTTATTATCGACTTATTATTGACCATTGTGTTAATCACCAGTAACTTATTATTGACCATTGTGTTAATCATCAGTAACTTATTATCGACTTATTATTGACCATTGTGTTAATCACCAGTAACTTATTATTAACTTATTATTGACCATTGTGTTAATCATCAGTAACTTATTATCGACTTATTATTGACCATTGTGTTAATCACCAGTAACTTATTATTGACCATTGTGTTAATCATCAGTAACTTATTATCGACTTATTATTGACCATTGTGTTAATCACCAGTAACTTATTATTGACCATTGTGTTAATCACCAGTAACTTATTATTGACCATTGTATTAATCATCAGTAACTTATTATCGACTTATTATTGACCATTGTATTAATCATCAGTAACTTATTATCGACTTATTATTGACCATTGTGTTAATCACCAGTAACTTATTATCGACCATTGTGTTAATCACCAGTAACTTATTATTGACCATTGTGTTAATCATCAGTAACTTATTATCGACTTATTATTGACCATTGTGTTAATCACCAGTAACTTATTATTGACCATTGTGTTAATCATCAGTAACTTATTATCGACTTATTATTGACCATTGTGTTAATCACCAGTAACTTATTATTGACCATTGTGTTAATCACCAGTAACTTATTATTATTGACCATTGTGTTAATCATCAGTAACTTATTATCGACTTATTATTGACCATTGTGTTAATCACCAGTAACTTATTTTTTTGACCATTGTGTTAATCACCAGTAACTTATTATTGACCATTGTATTAATCATCAGTAACTTATTATCGACTTATTATTGACCATTGTGTTAATCATCAGTAACTTATTATTAACTTATTATTGACCATTGACCATTGTTAATCATCAGTAACTTATTATCGACTTATTATTGACCATTGTGTTAATCACCAGTAACTTATTATTGACCATTGTGTTAATCATCAGTAACTTATTATCGACTTATTATTGACCATTGTGTTAATCACCAGTAACTTATTATTGACCATTGTGTTAATCACCAGTAACTTATTATTGACCATTGTATTAATCATCAGTAACTTATTATCGACTTATTATTGACCATTGTATTAATCATCAGTAACTTATTATCGACTTATTATTGACCATTGTGTTAATCACCAGTAACTTATTATCGACTTAATTATTATTGACCATTGTGTTAATCATCAGTAACTTATTATCGACTTATTATTGACCATTGTATTAATCATCATCATTAACTTATTATTGTGTTAATCGTAACTTATTATTGACCATTGTGTTAATCACCAGTAACTTATTATTGACCATTGTGTTAATCATCAGTAAACTTATTATCGACTTATTATTGACCATTGTGTTAATCACCAGTAACTTATTATTGACCATTGTGTTAATCATTAACTTATTATCGACTTATTATTGACCATTGTGTTAATCATCAGTAACTTATTATCGACTTATTATTGACCATTGTGTTAATCACCAGTAACTTATTATTGACCATTGTGTTAATCATCAGTAACTTATTATCGACTTATTATTGACCATTGTGTTAATCACCAGTAACTTATTATTGACCATTGTGTTAATCACCAGTAACTTATTATTGACCATTGTATTAATCATCAGTAACTTATTATCGACTTATTATTGACCATTGTATTAATCATCAGTAACTTATTATCGACTTATTATTGACCATTGTGTTAATCACCAGTAACTTATTATCGACCATTGTGTTAATCACCAGTAACTTATTATTGACCATTGTGTTAATCATCAGTAACTTATTATCGACTTATTATTGACCATTGTGTTAATCACCAGTTTATTATTGACCATTGTGTTAATCATCAGTATCGACTTATTATTGACCATTGTGTTAATCACCAGTAACTTATTATCGACCATTGTGTTAATCACCAGTAACTTATTATTGACCATTGTGTTAATCATCAGTAACTTATTATCGACTTATTATTGACCATTGTGTTAATAACCAGTAACTGATTATTGACCATTGTGTTAATCATCAGTAACTTATTATCGACTTATTATTGACCATTGTGTTAATCACCAGTAACTTATTATTAACTTATTATTGACCATTGTGTTAATCATCAGTAACTTATTATCGACTTATTATTGACCATTGTGTTAATCACCAGTAACTTATTATTGACCATTGTGTTAATCATCAGTAACTTATTATCGACTTATTATTGACCATTGTGTTAATCACCAGTAACTTATTATTGACCATTGTATTAATCATCAGTAACTTATTATCGACTTATTATTGACCATTGTATTAATCATCAGTAACTTATTATCGACTTATTATTGACCATTGTGTTAATCACCAGTAACTTATTATCGACCATTGTGTTAATCACCAGTAACTTATTATTGACCATTGTGTTAATCATCAGTAACTTATTATCGACTTATTATTGACCATTGTGTTAATCACCAGTAACTTATTATCGACCATTGTGTTAATCACCAGTAACTTATTATTGACCATTGTGTTAATCATCAGTAACTTATTATCGACTTATTATTGACCATTGTGTTAATCACCATAACTTATTATTGACCATTGTGTTAATCATCAGTAACTTATTATCGACTTATTATTGACCATTGTATTAATCATCAGTAACTTATTATCGACTTATTATTGACCATTGTGTTAATCACCAGTAACTTATTATTGACCATTGTGTTAATCACCAGTAACTTATTATCGACCATTGTGTTAATCACCAGTAACTTATTATTGACCATTGTGTTAATCATCAGTAACTTATTATCGACTTATTATTGACCATTGTATTAATCATCAGTAACTTATTATCGACTTATTATTGACCATTGTGTTAATCACCAGTAACTTATTATTGACCATTGTGTTAATCACCAGTAACTTATTATCGACCATTGTGTTAATCACCAGTAACTTATTATTGACCATTGTGTTAATCATCAGTAACTTATTATCGACTTATTATTGACCATTGTGTTAATCACCAGTAACTTATTATCGACCATTGTGTTAATCACCAGTAACTTATTATTGACCATTGTATTAATCATCAGTAACTTATTATCGACTTATTATTGACCATTGTATTAATCATCAGTAACTTATTATCGACTTATTATTGACCATTGTGTTAATCACCAGTAACTTATTATTGACCATTGTGTTAATCATCAGTAACTTATTATCGACTTATTATTGACCATTGTGTTAATCACCAGTAACTTATTATTAACTTATTATTGACCATTGTGTTAATCATCAGTAACTTATTATCGACTTATTATTGACCATTGTGTTAATCACCAGTAACTTATTATTGACCATTGTGTTAATCATCAGTAACTTATTATCGACTTATTATTGACCATTGTGTTAATCACCAGTAACTTATTATTGACCATTGTGTTAATCACCAGTAACTTATTATTGACCATTGTATTAATCATCAGTAACTTATTATCGACTTATTATTGACCATTGTATTAATCATCAGTAACTTATTATCGACTTATTATTGACCATTGTGTTAATCACCAGTAACTTATTATCGACCATTGTGTTAATCACCAGTAACTTATTATTGACCATTGTGTTAATCATCAGTAACTTATTATCGACTTATTATTGACCATTGTGTTAATCACCAGTAACTTATTATTGACCATTGTGTTAATCACCAGTAACTTATTATTGACCATTGTGTTAATCACCAGTAACTTATTATCGACCATTGTGTTAATCACCAGTAACTTATTATTGACCATTGTGTTAATCATCAGTAACTTATTATCGACTTATTATTGACCATTGTGTTAATCACCAGTAACTTATTATCGACCATTGTGTTAATCACCAGTAACTTATTATTGACCATTGTGTTAATCATCAGTAACTTATTATCGACTTATTATTGACCATTGTATTAATCATCAGTAACTTATTATCGACTTATTATCGACCATTGTGTTAATCACCAGTAACTTATTATTGACCATTGTGTTAATCATCAGTAACTTATTATCGACTTATTATTGACCATTGTGTTAATCACCAGTAACTTATTATTGACCATTGTGTTAATCATCAGGTAACTTATTATCGACTTATTATTGACCATTGTGTTAATCACCAGTAACTTATTATTAACTTATTATTGACCATTGTGTTAATCATCAGTAACTTATTATCGACTTATTATTGACCATTGTGTTAATCACCAGTAACTTATTATTGACCATTGTGTTAATCATCAGTAACTTATTATCGACTTATTATTGACCATTGTGTTAATCACCAGTAACTTATTATTGACCATTGTGTTAATCACCAGTAACTTATTATCGACCATTGTGTTAATCACCAGTAACTTATTATTGACCATTGTATTAATCATCAGTAACTTATTATCGACTTATTATTGACCATTGTATTAATCATCAGTAACTTATTATCGACTTATTATTGACCATTGTGTTAATCACCAGTAACTTATTATTAACTTATTATTGACCATTGTGTTAATCATCAGTAACTTATTATCGACTTATTATTGACCATTGTGTTAATCACCAGTAACTTATTATTGACCATTGTGTTAATCATCAGTAACTTATTATCGACTTATTATTGACCATTGTGTTAATCACCAGTAACTTATTATTGACCATTGTGTTAATCACCAGTAACTTATTATTGACCATTGTATTAATCATCAGTAACTTATTATCGACTTATTATTGACCATTGTATTAATCATCAGTAACTTATTATCGACTTATTATTGACCATTGTGTTAATCACCAGTAACTTATTATCGACCATTGTGTTAATCACCAGTAACTTATTATTGACCATTGTGTTAATCATCAGTAACTTATTATCGACTTATTATTGACCATTGTGTTAATCACCAGTAACTTATTATCGACCATTGTGTTAATCACCAGTAACTTATTATTGACCATTGTGTTAATCATCAGTAACTTATTATCGACTTATTATTGACCATTGTGTTAATCACCAGTAACTTATTATTGACCATTGTGTTAATCACCATAACTTATTATTGACCATTGTATTAATCATCAGTAACTTATTATCGACTTATTATTGACCATTGTATTAATCATCAGTAACTTATTATCGACTTATTATTGACCATTGTGTTAATCACCAGTAACTTATTATCGACCATAATCACCAGTAACTTATTATTGACCATTGTGTTAATCATCAGTAACTTATTATCGACTTATTATTGACCATTGTGTTAATCACCAGTAACTGATTATTGACCATTGTGTTAATCATCAGTAACTTATTATCGACTTATTATTGACCATTGTGTTAATCACCAGTAACTTATTATTAACTTATTATTGACCATTGTGTTAATCATCAGTAACTTATTATCGACTTATTATTGACCATTGTGTTAATCACCAGTAACTTATTATTGACCATTGTGTTAATCATCAGTAACTTATTATCGACTTATTATTGACCATTGTGTTAATCACCAGTAACTTATTATTGACCATTGTGTTAATCACCAGTAACTTATTATTGACCATTGTATTAATCATCAGTAACTTATTATCGACTTATTATTGACCATTGTATTAATCATCAGTAACTTATTATCGACTTATTATTGACCATTGTGTTAATCACCAGTAACTTATTATCGACCATTGTGTTAATCACCAGTAACTTATTATTGACCATTGTGTTAATCATCAGTAACTTATTATCGACTTATTATTGACCATTGTGTTAATCACCAGTAACTTATTATTGACCATTGTGTTAATCACCAGTAACTTATTATCGACCATTGTGTTAATCACCAGTAACTTATTATTGACCATTGTATTAATCATCAGTAACTTATTATCGACTTATTATTGACCATTGTATTAATCATCAGTAACTTATTATCGACTTATTATTGACCATTGTGTTAATCACCAGTAACTGATTATTGACCATTGTGTTAATCATCAGTAACTTATTATCGACTTATTATTGACCATTGTGTTAATCACCAGTAACTTATTATTAACATTATTGACCATTGTGTTAATCATCAGTAACTTATTATCGACTTATTATTGACCATTGTGTTAATCACCAGTAACTTATTATTGACCATTGTGTTAATCATCAAACTTATTATCGACTTATTATTGACCATTGTGTTAATCACCAGTAACTTATTATTGACCATTGTGTTAATCACCAGTAACTTATTATTGACCATTGTGTTAATCATCAGTAACTTATTATCGACTTATTATTGACCATTGTGTTAATCACCAGTCACTTATTATTGACCATTGTTAATCACCATACTTATTATTGACCATTGTGTTAATCATCACCTTATTATCGACTTATTATTGACCATTGTGTTAATCACCAGTAACTTATTATCGACCATTGTGTTAATCACCAGTAACTTATTATTGACCATTGTGTTAATCATCCAGTAACTTATTATCGACTTATTATTGACCATTGTGTTAATCACCAGTAACTTATTATTGACCATTGTGTTAATCATCCAGTAACTTATTATCGACTTATTATTGACCATTGTGTTAATCACCAGTAACTTATTATTAACTTATTATTGACCATTGTGTTAATCATCAGTAACTTATTATCGACTTATTATTGACCATTGTGTTAATCACCAGTAACTTATTATTGACCATTGTGTTAATCATCAGTAACTTATTATCGACTTATTATTGACCATTGTGTTAATCACCAGTAACTTATTATTGACCATTGTGTTAATCACCAGTAACTTATTATTGACCATTGTATTAATCATCAGTAACTTATTATCGACTTATTATTGACCATTGTATTAATCATCAGTAACTTATTATCGACTTATTATTGACCATTGTGTTAATCACCAGTAACTTATTATCGACCATTGTGTTAATCACCAGTAACTTATTATTGACCATTGTGTTAATCATCAGTAACTTATTATCGACTTATTATTGACCATTGTGTTAATCACCAGTAACTTATTATCGACCATTGTGTTAATCACCAGTAACTTATTATTGACCATTGTGTTAATCATCAGTAACTTATTATCGACTTATTATTGACCATTGTGTTAATCACCATAACTTATTATTGACCATTGTGTTAATCATCAGTAACTTATTATCGACTTATTATTGACCATTGTATTAATCATCAGTAACTTATTATCGACTTATTATTGACCATTGTGTTAATCACCAGTAACTTATTATTGACCATTGTGTTAATCACCAGTAACTTATTATTGACCATTGTGTTAATCACCAGTAACTTATTATCGACCATTGTGTTAATCACCAGTAACTTATTATTGACCATTGTATTAATCATCAGTAACTTATTATCGACTTATTATTGACCATTGTGTTAATCATCAGTAACTTATTATCGACTTATTATTGACCATTGTGTTAATTTATTATTGACCATTGTGTTAATCTTTATTATTAACTTATTATTGACCATTGTGTTAATCATCAGTAACTTATTATCGACTTATTATTGACCATTGTGTTAATCACCAGTAACTTATTATTGACCATTGTGTTAATCACCAGTAACTTATTATCGACCATTGTGTTAATCACCAGTAACTTATTATTGACCATTGTATTAATCATCAGTAACTTATTATCGACTTATTATTGACCATTGTATTAATCATCAGTAACTTATTATCGACTTATTATTGACATTGTGTTAATCACCAGTAACTTATTATTGACCATTGTGTTAATCATCAGTAACTTATTATCGACTTATTATTGACCATTGTGTTAATCACCAGTAACTTATTATTAACTTATTATTGACCATTGTGTTAATCATCAGTAACTTATTATCGACTTATTATTGACCATTGTGTTAATCACCAGTAACTTATTATTGACCATTGTGTTAATCATCAGTAACTTATTATCGACTTATTATTGACCATTGTGTTAATCACCAGTAACTTATTATTGACCATTGTGTTAATCACCAGTAACTTATTATTGACCATTGTATTAATCATCAGTAACTTATTATCGACTTATTATTGACCATTGTATTAATCATCGGTAACTTATTATCGACTTATTATTGACCATTGTGTTAATCACCAGTAACTTATTATCGACCATTGTGTTAATCACCAGTAACTTATTATTGACCATTGTGTTAATCATCAGTAACTTATTATCGACTTATTATTGACCATTGTGTTAATCACCAGTAACTTATTATCGACCATTGTGTTAATCACCAGTAACTTATTATTGACCATTGTGTTAATCATCAGTAACTTATTATCGACTTATTATTGACCATTGTGTTAATCACCATAACTTATTATTGACCATTGTGTTAATCACCAGTAACTTATTATTAACTTTATTGACCATTGTGTTAATCATCAGTAACTTATTATCGACTTATTATTGACCATTGTGTTAATCACCAGTAACTTATTATTGACCATTGTGTTAATCATCAGTAACTTATTATCGACTTATTATTGACCATTGTGTTAATCACCAGTAACTTATTATTGACCATTGTGTTAATCACCAGTAACTTATTATTGACCATTGTATTAATCATCAGTAACTTATTATCGACTTATTATTGACCATTGTATTAATCATCAGTAACTTATTATCGACTTATTATTGACCATTGTGTTAATCACCAGTAACTTATCACCAGTGTGTTAACTTATTATCGACCATTGTGTTAATCACCAGTAACTTATTATTGACCATTGTGTTAATCATCAGTAACTTATTATCGACTTATTATTGACCATTGTGTTAATCATCAGTAACTTATTATCGACTTATTATTGACCATTTATTGTGTTAATCACCAGTAACTTATTATTGACCATTGTGTTAATCATCAGTAACTTATTATCGACTTATTATTGACCATTGTGTTAATCATCAGTAACTTATTATCGACTTATTATTGACCATTGTGTTAATCACCAGTAACTTATTATTGACCATTGTGTTAATCATCAGTAACTTATTATCGACTTATTATTGACCATTGTGTTAATCACCAGTAACTTATTATTAACTTATTATTGACCATTGTGTTAATCATCAGTAACTTATTATCGACTTATTATTGACCATTGTGTTAATCACCAGTAACTTATTATTGACCATTGTTGTTAATCATCGGTAACTTATTATCGACTTATTATTGACCATTGTGTTAATCACCAGTAACTTATTATTGACCATTGTGTTAATCACCAGTAACTTATTATTGACCATTGTGTTAATCATCAGTAACTTATTATCGACTTATTATTGACCATTGTATTAATCATCGGTAACTTATTATCGACTTATTATTGACCATTGTGTTAATCACCAGTAACTTATTATCGACCATTGTGTTAATCACCAGTAACTTATTATTGACCATTGTGTTAATCATCAGTAACTTATTATCGACTTATTATTGACCATTGTGTTAATCACCAGTAACTTATTATTATTGACCATTGTGTTAATTCATCAGTCACCAGTAACTTATTATTGACCATTGTGTTAATCATCAGTAACTTATTATCGACTTATTATTGACCATTGTGTTAATCACCAGTAACTTATTATTGACCATTGTGTTAATCATCATAACTTATTATCGACTGTTAATCACCAGTAACTTATTATCGACTTATTATTGACCATTGTATTAATCATCAGTAACTTATTATCGACTTATTATTGACCATTGTGTTAATCACCAGTAACTTATTATTGACCATTGTGTTAATCATCCACTTATTATCGACTTATTATTGACCATTGTGTTAATCACCAGTAACTTATTATTGACCATTGTGTTAATCATCAGTAACTTATTATCGACTTATTATTGACCATTGTGTTAATCATCGGTAACTTATTATTGACCACTTATTATTGACCATTGTATTAATCACCAGTAACTTATTATCGACCATTGTGTTAATCACCAGTAACTTATTATTGACCATTGTGTTAATCATCTGTAACTTATTATCGACTTATTATTGACCATTGTGTTAATCACCAACTTATTATTGACCATTGTGTTAATCAAGTAACTTATTATCGACCATTGTGTTAATCACCAGTAACTTATTATTGACCATTGTGTTAATCACCAGTAACTTATTATCGACTTATTATTGACCATTGTGTTAATCACCAGTAACTTATTATTGACCATTGTGTTAATCATCAGTAACTTATTATCGACTTATTATTGACCATTGTATTAATCATCAGTAACTTATTATCGACTTATTATTGACCATTGTGTTAATCACCAGTAACTTATTATTGACCATTGTGTTAATCATCAGTAACTTATTATCGACTTATTATTGACCATTGTGTTAATCACCAGTAACTTATTATTAACTTATTATTGACCATTGTGTTAATCATCAGTAACTTATTATCGACTTATTATTGACCATTGTGTTAATCACCAGTAACTTATTATTGACCATTGTTGTTAATCATCAGTAACTTATTATCGACTTATTATTGACCATTGTGTTAATCACCAGTAACTTATTATTGACCATTGTGTTAATCACCAGTAACTTATTATTGACCATTGTGTTAATCATCAGTAACTTATTATCGACTTATTATTGACCATTGTGTTAATCATCAGTAACTTATTATCGACTTATTATTGACCATTGTGTTAATCACCAGTAACTTATTATCGACCATTGTGTTAATCACCAGTAACTTATTATTGACCATTGTGTTAATCATCGGTAACTTATTATCGACTTATTATTGACCATTGTGTTAATCACCAGTAACTTATTATTGACCATTGTATTAATCATCAGTAACTTATTATCGACTTATTATTGACCATTGTGTTAATCACCAGTAACTTATTATCGACCATTGTGTTAATCACCAGTAACTTATTATTGACCATTGTGTTAATCATCAGTAACTTATTATCGACTTATTATTGACCATTGTGTTAATCACCAGTAACTTATTATTGACCATTGTGTTAATCACCAGTAACTTATTATTGACCATTGTATTAAT
Organism: Tachypleus tridentatus; assembly: GCF_004210375.1. Taxonomy (NCBI): domain Eukaryota; kingdom Metazoa; phylum Arthropoda; class Merostomata; order Xiphosura; family Limulidae; genus Tachypleus; species Tachypleus tridentatus. Next base: position 138,253,235 of record NC_134836.1, on the reverse strand, counting down.
CATCAGTAACTTATTATCGACTTATTATTGACCATTGTGTTAATCATCAGTAACTTATTATTAACTTATTATTGACCATTGTGTTAATCATCAGTAACTTATTATCGACTTATTATTGACCATTGTGTTAATCACCAGTAACTTATTATTGACCATTGTGTTAATCATCAGTAACTTATTATCGACTTATTATTGACCATTGTGTTAATCACCAGTAACTTATTATTGACCATTGTGTTAATCACCAGTAACTTATTATTGACCATTGTATTAATCATCAGTAACTTATTATCGACTTATTATTGACCATTGTATTAATCATCGGTAACTTATTATCGACTTATTATTGACCATTGTGTTAATCACCAGTAACTTATTATCGACCATTGTGTTAATCACCAGTAACTTATTATTGACCATTGTGTTAATCATCAGTAACTTATTATCGACTTATTATTGACCATTGTAATAATCAGTAACTTATTATCGACTTATTATTGACCATTGTGTTAATCACCAGTAACTTATTATTGACCATTGTGTTAATCACCAGTAACTTATTATCGACTTATTATTGACCATTGTAAGCATCACCAGTAACTTATTATTAACTTATTATTGACCATTGTGTTAATCATCAGTAACTTATTATCGACTTATTATTGACCATTGTGTTAATCACCAGTAACTTATTATTGACCATTGTGTTAATCATCAGTAACTTATTATCGACTTATTATTGACCATTGTGTTAATCACCAGTAACTTATTATTGACCATTGTGTTAATCACCAGTAACTTATTATTGACCATTGTATTAATCATCAGTAACTTATTATCGACTTATTATTGACCATTGTATTAATCATCAGTAACTTATTATCGACTTATTATTGACCATTGTGTTAATCACCAGTAACTTATTATCGACCATTGTGTTAATCACCAGTAACTTATTATTGACCATTGTGTTAATCATCAGTAACTTATTATCGACTTATTATTGACCATTGTGTTAATCACCAGTAACTTATTATCGACCATTGTGTTAATCACCAGTAACTTATTACTGACCATTGTTTAATCATCGGTAACTTATTATCGACTTATTATTGACCATTGTGTTAATCACCAGTAACTTATTATTGACCATTGTGTTAATCACCAGTAACTTATTATTGACCATTGTGTTAATCATCCAGTAACTTATTATCGACTTATTATTGACCATTGTGTTAATCACCAGTAACTTATTATCGACTTATTATTGACCATTGTGTTAATCACCGGTAACTTATTATCGACCATTGTGTTAATCACCAGTAACTTATTATTGACCATTGTGTTAATCATCAGTAACTTATTATCGACTTATTATTGACCATTGTGTTAATCACCAGTAACTTATTATTGACCATTATGTTAATCATCCAGTAACTTATTATCGACTTATTATTGACCATTGTGTTAATCACCAGTAACTTATTATTGACCATTGTGTTAATCATTTGAATCATCCCGGTAACTTATTACTTATTACCATTGTGTTAATCACCAGTAACTTATTATTGACCATTGTATTAATCATCAGTAACTTATTATCGACTTGGTGACCATTTGACACAGTTTATTATTACCATCAATCAGTAACTTATTATCGACTTATTATTGACCATTGTGTTAATCACCAGTAACTTATTGACCATTGTATCACCATTGTGTTAATCATTAACTTATTATTGACCATTGTGTTAATCATCAGTAACTTATTATCGACTTATTATTGACCATTGTGTTAATCACCAGTAACTTATTATTGACCATTGTGTTTAATCATCAGTAACTTATTATCGACTTATTATTGACCATTGTGTTAATCACCAGTAACTTATTATTGACCATTGTGTTAATCACCAGTAACTTATTATCGACCATTGTGTTAATCACCAGTAACTTATTATTGACCATTGTATTAATCATCAGTAACTTATTATCGACTTATTATTGACCATTGTATTAATCATCAGTAACTTATTATCGACTTATTATTGACCATTGTGTTAATCACCAGTAACTTATTATTGACCATTATGTGACCATTTATTATCGACTTATTATTGACCATTGTGTTAATCACCAGTAACTTATTATTAACTTGCTATTGACCATTGTGTTTAATCATCAGTAACTTATTATCGACTTATTATTGACCATTGTGTTAATCACCAGTAACTTATTATTATTGACCATTGTGTTAATCACCAGTAACTTATTATTGACCATTGTGTTAATCCATTTATTATTGTTGTTAATCATCAGTAACTTATTATCGACTTATTATTGACCATTGTATTAATCATCCAGTAACTTATTATCGACCATTGTGTTAATCACCAGTAACTTATTATTGACCATTGTATTAATCATCAGTAACTTATTATCGACTTATTATTGACCATTGTATTAATCATCAGTAACTTATTATCGACTTATTATTGACCATTGTGTTAATCATCAGTAACTTATTATCGACTTATTATTGACCATTGTGTTAATCACCAGTAACTTATTATTGACCATTGTGTTAATCATCAGTAACTTATTATCGACTTATTATTGACCATTGTGTTAATCACACAGTAACTTATTATTGACCATTGTGTTAATCATCAGTAACTTATTATCGAATTTATTATTGACCATTGTGTTAATCACCAGTAACTTATTATTAACTTATTATTGACCATTGTGTTAATCACCAGTAACTTATTATTAACTTATTATTGACCATTGTGTTAATCATCAGTAACTTATTATCGACTTATTATTGACCATTGTGTTAATCACCAGTAACTTATTATTGACCATTGTGTTAATCATCAGTAACTTATTATCGACTTATTATTGACCATTGTGTTAATCACCAGTAACTTATTATTGACCATTGTGTTTAATCACCAGTAACTTATTATTGACCATTGTATGTTAATCATCAGTAACTTATATCGACTTATTATTGACCATTGTGTTAATCATCAGGTAACTTATTATCGACTTATTATTGACCATTGTATTAATCACCAGTTACTTATTATCGACCATTGTGTTAATCACCAGTAACTTATTATTGACCATTGTGTTAATCATCAGTAACTTATTATCGACTTATTATTGACCATTGTGTTAATCACCAGTAACTTATTATCGACTTATTATTGACCATTGTGTTAATCACCAGTAACTTATTATCGACTTATTGTTGACCATTGTGTTAATCACCAGTAACTTATTATTGACCATTGTGTTAATCATCAGTAACTTATTATCGACTTATTATTGACCATTGTATTAATCACCAGTAACTTATTATTGACCATTGTGTTAATCATCGGTAACTTATTATCGACTTATTATTACGAATATTGTGTTAATCACTGGTAACTTATTATTGACCATTGTGTTAATCATCAGTAACTTATTATACAATACCTGATTTGTAGTGATGATTGGGAATGTCATATTTAAATTTAGGTATCTTAATAAATGATGTAACGTTAGTAACTGGTGTAGAGTTTTGACTGATAAGTCAACTGAGAAAGCACGATTGCAGCTTCAGTGACTGGCGGGTTTGTTTAATTTCATACAAAATTACTCAAATTCTCTGTGCTTGTGATTACTAATTTTGAAGTGATAGAAAAACTGCTGAATAATGCAACTAATGTCACATTATAACGCCCCACGGCTGAAAAGGGAGCATATTCGATGACAGGTTTCGATCCCGCAAGCTGCAGCAGGCAGCTGAGAACCACAATGCTGTACCAGACCTGTGATTATGTGTTATTGACTTTCTCGAAATGTAAAGAGAATATTTTGTAAGTTTCTCATAGTAAAACATTATTACAAACTGGAAACATGATTCATTTTCTCTATATAATAACGCAAAGTGAATTGTGTGAAGCAACTAAAATAATGTATGTGATAAAGAGACCAATTAACATTTTACTTTTCAGTTTTTTTACCTTTTCGTTTTATATGTCGATCAATATACAGGTAATGTATGTCCTGCTAATAAAAGTGGGTGGAAGAGGATTCGGCTGGTGACATTGTATGTGAAATATATTTTATATTTTAACCCTGAACGATCTTAATACTACATGGAGGTGAACGGTGAAGTCAGATACCTCAAGGCTTAGAATAGCTTTCCCTAATTTAGAACTTATTAAAGATAGAGATCCTTTACCAGGATCAGTTAATGTTTTTGGACCACGTGTCGAAAATTCCAAGGTTAGAATTCTCGACACGTGGTCCAAAACATTAACTAATAGGTCAACATGAAAAGGAAGTGTTACGAACACAGGAGACTTAAAGATATATAATATACAGACAAAACATTACACTTCATCATACATATTTAAACACATGTGTGTAATTGTTTGTTTCTTTGGCTGAAAGGGCGAGCATGTTTGTTGCAACCGGGAGTCGAACGCCTTAACACGCTTGGCCATGCCGGGCCCCATGTGTGTAATACGCCACGTCTAAATATAACGGTGAAATGAAACTAGAAACCAGTTTGAAATAGTTAAAATTAAATAAAACATTGACTATATTAAACTGTGAGAATGTAGTTCTCTCTGGAATATACACTAGTAGGCAGGAGAGGTAAATAAACGAATTGCTTTCCGTGTTGATAATTAACTTGTGAATACAAGAGAAGGCCTTTTATAAGGTAAAACAACAGCGGAAAAACAAAACAAACCAATAAATAATACAGGCGATAGTGTCTGAATAGTCGGATCAGTCACAATCAGGTTTCTTGGATATAGTTTGTTTGTTTGTTTTGAATTTCTCATAAAGCTACACGAGGGCTATCTGTGCTAACCGTCCCTAAATTTACATTGTAAGATTATTGGGAAGGCAGCTAGTCATCACCATTCATTGTTAATTCTTGAGCTACCTAACGAATAGTGGAATTGACGGTCACATTATAACGCCCCGGCTAAAAGGGCGAGCATGTTTAGTGTGATGGGAATTCGAACCCACGACCCTCAGACTGGATATAGACTGTCTCTCTCTTTTACATTATATAGGTAATTTCATACCATGACAAACATATCGCATTCGTACCAGCTTTTTTTTATTTTTTTACAGCTTCTATGGCTTTAAAATATTCCGGTATTTCAAAGTAATTTTCAAGTTCGGTAAATTTTATATAAATGAAAAACAACAACAAAACATATATATATATATAACGCTCACTGTGTAACTATTAACTTATAGTGATCTATTTTTATGAAACGTTACAAATACTTTTATGATGATGGATCAGGACTGAGAACTAGTTAAGATGAATTCTCTTCAAGTGGTTGTGAGATTCGTAATACTTCCACGTTTCATATTGTTGAACATGTTTTGAATATAACAGAAAATAGCAACAGATGGCGATTTCTATTGTTTTTAATTTTAATCGTAATAAGGTATATTTTACAGATCGATAGATGTCAAACCAGTTTGTAAAGACGTACAATAATTTTGGTTCTGTTTTGAACTATGTTCTTATTCTTGGAAGGAACCACAGCACTATTCCTAGCATCTGCAAATGGATTCTACCATTGTGTCAAAGAACTCTAAGCGAAGGTGCAAATCCGAATTTTCGAAGAGAAGTAAGTCATTGAAAATTTTACATTTTCTATAGTAAAATGAACATTACCACCATCGTTGGATTACGTTTGTCTGCTGTTACAAATCATTTAACGCACCTAGGAATATAATCTGAGATCAGTTTAAGTGTTGCATTTACTGTTCTTCGTCAGTTTAACCTCATCATCAAGTTTATCAAAGCATATGTTGTTAATACGAGTTCTTAAACTTTGAACCAGTCATAAAAGGAACAGAAATTAGCCCTGAATTTAGAAGATTCTGTGAAGCAAGCAGTTTTATAGTGAAACACAAGAAGTAACTGATTTTGAAAAATAAATGGTTTAGAGAAATTTGAAATTCTTCTTCTTAATACATTGCGTTTTTCAGACGAAAAGTAAAAATAAATGAAACAAGATTCGAACCCAGGATTCTGCTAATTAGGAAAACATTTGGAACAACTAAGCTATCTAATTAATGAAAACGGAACGTTTCTGAACAGTATAATCACGGGTTCGAAATTCGCTATTACTGTAGAGTGTTAATTTAGAAAAATGTTACCTTTATATACAGTAAAGCAACCGGTTGGTTTTACTGTTGTTCTATTTGTTAAAATATCTCATGATTCTCTCTCTCTTTCTATTAATGATAGAGTATGCTTTCTTATACAATTTTTACTTTTATTCTGTTATATATGGTATACGTGTTATGAATGATGTATATGGTACACATGCTACAAATTATCACATTTGCAGTGTGCTTATGTGTATGGACAAGGAATGATTCAGAAAGTGAAATAATGTGTGGTAAAATAAATTTGATTTCACCTGATGATTCTGCACTTTCATTTAGTGCAAAGCTACATAAAGGGCTACCTGTGCTCTATTTACCACAAGAAATCAAATCCTGGACTTTAGTCTTGTATGGTCGTAGATTTACTGCTGACCCACTGGAAGGACTTCAATAGATGGAGAAACGTTTTTCCTTCCTGTTCTTATTAGTGAAAAGCTACAAAGAAAAGGCTATTTGTGACAATGGGAAATGAACCTTTTGGTTTAATCCATCACGGTAACCCACTGATGGAAATGTAGCAGGTTTGATGGTGTTTGATATATAGGACCGTTTAATGTTAGCATTATTACTAATTCATTGTTTGAGTTAATATTTCATGATTGTTTAATTTTAATAACAAGAGAGCCAGAGGTGAATGATTTTGAAGGCGATAATTATGACAAATTTTTGGTTTTACTTGTTTGAATATATATTTCTAAACCGACTGTAGTGTGGGCTGCTCTTTTATTGTCGAATTCGTCTCAAATAAGTTACAGACACCTACTATAGAAGTATCGTCAGCCCATATATGCAATGAAATCGAAACAGATGGTATAAACAAATGATTTTGAATGTTATAACAATGCACCATGAAATCATGCCTAAAAGGTTGAAAAAATGAGTTTATTTTTTGAAATAAACTTGCGGGTTTAATAAAATTTGCTGTGTATATTGTATATTGATCAGGTTATAAAAAAGTATTTTTTATGGTTAAAGCTGCATTATATTTTCCACTGATAGATAAATTATTAAAACGTCATAATTAGAAAACGGAACTGAAAGCGTCTAAAACTGTTGTTTGCTTTTGCATTATTACTGACTTTATTTTTAAACATGTGACTAAGCTGATTATGCAAAGACTTCTGGGCTTTAGAATAGGTTTGATGATCTATGCACACGGTGTACAAACTGGTGTATATTAACAGCTGTATTTAAAATAATAAATTATGGAAACATGGTTTGAGCACCACTCAAGAAGAAAATAAGCATAGGAAAGTTCTGGGGATGATGTTAGAAACCAAGTTGATTATATCACAATCAATAGAAGATTCAGGACTGCAGTACAACAGTCAAAAAACTTACCCATGAATTGATTGTAGAGAGTGAACATGTCTCTGTAGTTAGTACCATAAAGATATGGTTGAGGGAACTTAAAACGTGAAAGACTATGAAGAAGTTTGATTCCAGACAAGTGAACAATTGCAGTTAAAAAACTGTTCTTAATAACTTGGAGGTGAATAAAATATATCAAAATAAGAACATTTTAAAGAAGCACTAGTTTAAACAATCAATGAACTTATTTGAATTGAAAGTAAGGCAAAAGAAACAGAAATAAATGACTGAGAAAAAATATTTTTGAGTTTATGACAGATGAAAACCCGTAGTACAAAAGAGTATAAGTTTGTTTTTGAATTTCGCGCAAAGCTAAACGAAGGCTATCTGCGCTAGCCGTCCCTAATTTAACAGTGTAAATCTAGAGGGAAGGCAGCTAGTCATAACCAATCCACCGCCAACTCTTGGGCTACTCCTTTACCAACGAATAGTTGAATTGACCGTCACGACTGAAAGGGCAAGCATGTTTGGTGGAACGGAGATTCGAACCCACGACCCTCAGATTACAAGTCGAATGCCTTAACACACCTTGCCGTGTCGGGCCTAAGAGTATAAGAAATGTAACTTAAGAATTCGATGAACGCACAACGAAGAAAAAAAAATGGTTTAACAAACAGAATATATAGAAACTGAAGAACAAATGAATCGATCTATAATAATATTAAATAGAACACGAGTAAAGGACAATAAACTGCTAGTAAATGTATAAAACTAATAAGGTGTTTTACAGAAAGAGAACAAGTATTAAACAAATGGACAGAGTATAACAAATATTTATTTTAC
>NC_134836.1:138166221-138244374 GCF_004210375.1 Tachypleus tridentatus | reverse complement strand
TTTCACACATGTTTACACCTAATGTGTAGTAACAAAATATCATTGTCATTTCACACATGTTTACAAGTAATGTGTAGTAACAAAATATCATTGTCATTTCACACATGTTTACACCTAATGTGTATTAACAAAATATCATTGTCATTTCACACATGTTTACAAGTAATGTAGTAACAAAATATCATTGTCATTTCACACATGTTTACACCTAATGTGTATTAACAAAATATCATTGTCATTTCACACATGTGTTTACAAATAATGTGTATTAACAAAATATCATTGTCATTTCACACATGTTTACAAGTAATGTGTAGTAACAAAATATCATTGTCATTTCACACATGTTTACACCTAATGTGTAGTAACAAAATATCATTGTCATTTCACACATGTTTACAAGTAATGTGTATTAACAAAATATCATTGTCATTTCACACATGTTTACACCTAATGTGTAGTAACAAAATATCATTGTCATTTCACACATGTTTACACCTAATGTGTATTAACAAAATATCATTGTCATTTCACACATGTTTACAACCTAATGTGTAGTAACAAAATATCATTGTCATTTCACACATGTTTACAAGTAATGTGTAGTAACAAAATATCATTGTCATTTCACACATGTTTACAAGTAATGTGTAGTAACAAAATATCATTGTCATTTCACACATGTTTACAAGTAATGTGTATTAACAAAATATCATTGTCATTTCACACATGTTTACACCTAATGTGTATTAACAAAATATCATTGTCATTTCACACATGTTTACACCTAATGTGTAGTAACAAAATATCATTGTCATTTCACACATGTTTACAAGTAATGTGTAGTAACAAAATATCATTGTCATTTCACACATGTTTACAAGTAATGTGTAGTAACAAAATATCATTGTCATTTCACACATGTTTACACCTAATGTGTAGTAACAAAATATCATTGTCATTTCACACATGTTTACACCTAATGTGTAGTAACAAAATATCATTGTCATTTCACACATGTTTACACCTAATGTGTATTAACAAAATATCATTGTCATTTCACACATGTTTACACCTAATGTGTAGTAACAAAATATCATTGTCATTTCACACATGTTTACACCTAATGTGTATTAACAAAATATCATTGTCATTTCACACATGTTTACACCTAATGTGTATTAACAAAATATCATTGTCATTTCACACATGTTTACACCTAATGTGTAGTAACAAAATATCATTGTCATTTCACACATGTTTACACCTAATGTGTAGTAACAAAATATCATTGTCATTTCACACATGTTTACACCTAATGTGTAGTAACAAAATATCATTGTCATTTCACACATGTTTACACCTAATGTGTAGTAACAAAATATCATTGTCATTTCACACATGTTTACACCTAATGTGTAGTAACAAAATATCATTGTCATTTCACACATGTTTACACCTAATGTGTAGTAACAAAATATCATTGTCATTTCACACATGTTTACACCTAATGTGTAGTAACAAAATATCATTGTCATTTCACACATGTTTACAAGTAATGTGTAGTAACAAAATATCATTGTCATTTCACACATGTTTACACCTAATGTGTAGTAACAAAATATCATTGTCATTTCACACATGTTTACACCTAATGTGTATTAACAAAATATCATTGTCATTTCACACATGTTTACACCTAATGTGTATTAACAAAATATCATTGTCATTTCACACATGTTTACAAGTAATGTGTATTGTCATTTAACAAAATAACAAAATCATTGTCATTTCACACATGTTTACAAGTAATGTGTATTAACAAAATATCATTGTCATTTCACACATGTTTACACCTAATGTGTATTAACAAAATATCATTGTCATTTCACACATGTTTACACCTAATGTGTATTAACAAAATATCATTGTCATTTCACACATGTTTACAAGTAATGTGTAGTAACAAAATATCATTGTCATTTCACACATGTTTACACCTAATGTGTATTAACAAAATATCATTGTCATTTCACACATGTTTACACCTAATGTGTAGTAACAAAATATCATTGTCATTTCACACATGTTTACAAGTAATGTGTAGTAACAAAATATCATTGTCATTTCACACATGTTTACACCTAATGTGTAGTAACAAAATATCATTGTCATTTCACACATGTTTACAAGTAATGTGTAGTAACAAAATATCATTGTCATTTCACACATGTTTACACCTAATGTGTAGTAACAAAATATCATTGTCATTTCACACATGTTTACACCTAATGTGTAGTAACAAAATATCATTGTCATTTCACACATGTTTACACCTAATGTGTATTAACAAAATATCATTGTCATTTCACACATGTTTACACCTAATGTGTATTAACAAAATATCATTGTCATTTCACACATGTTTACAAGTAATGTGTATTAACAAAATATCATTGTCATTTCACACATGTTTACAAGTAATGTGTAGTAACAAAATATCATTGTCATTTCACACATGTTTACAAGTAATGTGTAGTAACAAAATATCATTGTCATTTCACACATGTTTACAAGTAATGTGTAGTAACAAAATATCATTGTCATTTCACACATGTTTACACCTAATGTGTAGTAACAAAATATCATTGTCATTTCACACATGTTTACACCTAATGTGTAGTAACAAAATATCATTGTCATTTCACACATGTTTACACCTAATGTGTATTAACAAAATATCATTGTCATTTCACACATGTTTACACCTAATGTGTAGTAACAAAATATCATTGTCATTTCACACATGTTTACAAGTAATGTGTAGTAACAAAATATCATTGTCATTTCACACATGTTTACAAGTAATGTGTAGTAACAAAATATCATTGTCATTTCACACATGTTTACAAGTAATGTGTAGTAACAAAATATCATTGTCATTTCACACATGTTTACAAGTAATGTGTAGTAACAAAATATCATTGTCATTTCACACATGTTTACAAGTAATGTGTAGTAACAAAATATCATTGTCATTTCACACATGTTTACACCTAATGTGTATGTGTAGTAACAAAATATCATTGTCATTTCACACATGTTTACACCTAATGTGTAGTAACAAAATATCATTGTCATTTCACACATGTTTACACCTAATGTGTAGTAACAAAATATCATTGTCATTTCACACATGTTTACACCTAATGTGTATTAACAAAATATCATTGTCATTTCACACATGTTTACACCTAATGTGTAGTAACAAAATATCATTGTCATTTCACACATGTTTACACCTAATGTGTATTAACAAAATATCATTGTCATTTCACACATGTTTACACCTAATGTGTAGTAACAAAATATCATTGTCATTTCACACATGTTTACACCTAATGTGTATTAACAAAATATCATTGTCATTTCACACATGTTTACAAGTAATGTGTAGTAACAAAATATCATTGTCATTTCACACATGTTTACACCTAATGTGTATTAACAAAATATCATTGTCATTTCACACATGTTTACAAGTAATGTGTAGTAACAAAATATCATTGTCATTTCACACATGTTTCTAATGTGTAGTAACAAAATATCATTGTCATTTCACACATGTTTACACCTAATGTGTATTAACAAAATATCATTGTCATTTCACACATGTTTACACCTAATGTGTAGTAACAAAATATCATTGTCATTTCACACATGTTTACACCTAATGTGTAGTAACAAAATATCATTGTCATTTCACACATGTTTACACCTAATGTGTAGTAACAAAATATCATTGTCATTTCACACATGTTTACACCTAATGTGTAGTAACAAAATATCATCACACATGTTTACATTTAACAAAATATCATTGTTTCACACATGTTTACACCTAATGTGTAGTAACAAAATATCATTGTCATTTCACACATGTTTACACCTAATGTGTAGTAACAAAATATCATTGTCATTTCACACATGTTTACACCTAATGTGTATTAACAAAATATCATTGTCATTTCACACATGTTTACACCTAATGTGTAGTAACAAAATATCATTGTCATTTCACACATGTTTACAAGTAATGTGTAGTAACAAAATATCATTGTCATTTCACACATGTTTACACCTAATGTGAAGTAACAAAATAACATTGTCATTTCACACATGTTTACAAGTAATATGTAGTAACAAAATATCATTGTCATTTCACACATGTTTACACCTAATGTGTATTAACAAAATATCATTGTCATTTCACACATGTTTACAAGTAATGTGTAGTAACAAAATATCATTGTCATTTCACACATGTTTACACCTAATGTGTAGTAACAAAATATCATTGTCATTTCACACATGTTTACACCTAATGTGTAGTAACAAAATATCATTGTCATTTCACACATGTTTACAAGTAATGTGTAGTAACAAAATATCATTGTCATTTCACACATGTTTACACCTAATGTGTAGTAACAAAATATCATTGTCATTTCACACATGTTTACACCTAATGTGTAGTAACAAAATATCATTGTCATTTCACACATGTTTACACCTAATGTGTAGTAACAAAATATCATTGTCATTTCACACATGTTTACACCTAATGTGTATTAACAAAATATCATTGTCATTTCACACATGTTTACAAGTAATGTGTATTAACAAAATATCATTGTCATTTCACACATGTTTACAAGTAATGTGTAGTAACAAAATAACATTGTCATTTCACACATGTTTACAAGTAATGTGTAGTAACAAAATATCATTGTCATTTCACACATGTTTACAAGTAATGTGTAGTAACAAAATATCATTGTCATTTCACACATGTTTACAAGTAATGTGTAGTAACAAAATATCATTGTCATTTCACACATGTTTACAAGTAATGTGTAGTAACAAAATATCATTGTCATTTCACACATGTTTACACCTAATGTGTAGTAACAAAATATCATTGTCATTTCACACATGTTTACACCTAATGTGTGTAACAAAATATCATTGTCATTTCACACATGTTTACACCTAATGTGTAGTAACAAAATATCATTGTCATTTCACACATGTTTACACCTAATGTGTAGTAACAAAATATCATTGTCATTTCACACATGTTTACAAGTAATGTGTAGTAACAAAATATCATTGTCATTTCACACATGTTTACACCTAATGTGTAGTAACAAAATATCATTGTCATTTCACACATGTTTACACCTAATGTGTATTAACAAAATATCATTGTCATTTCACACATGTTTACAAGTAATGTGTATTAACAAAATATCATTGTCATTTCACACATGTTTACAAGTAATGTGTAGTAACAAAATAACATTGTCATTTCACACATGTTTACAAGTAATGTGTAGTAACAAAATATCATTGTCATTTCACACATGTTTACACCTAATGTGTATTAACAAAATATCATTGTCATTTCACACATGTTTACAAGTAATGTGTAGTAACAAAATATCATTGTCATTTCACACATGTTTACACCTAATGTGTAGTAACAAAATATCATTGTCATTTCACACATGTTTACACCTAATGTGTATTAACAAAATATCATTGTCATTTCACACATGTTTACACCTAATGTGTATTAACAAAATATCATTGTCATTTCACACATGTTTACACCTAATGTGTAGTAACAAAATATCATTGTCATTTCACACATGTTTACACCTAATGTGTAGTAACAAAATATCATTGTCATTTCACACATGTTTACACCTAATGTGTAGTAACAAAATATCATTGTCATTTCACACATGTTTACACAAGTAATGTGTAGTAACAAAATATCATTGTCATTTCACACATGTTTACAACCTAATGTGTGTAACAAAATATCATTGTCATTTCACACATTACACCTAATGTGTATTAACAAAATATCATTGTCATTTCACACATGTTTACAAGTAATGTGTAGTAACAAAATATCATTGTCATTTCACACATGTTTACACCTAATGTGTAGTAACAAAATATCATTGTCATTTCACACATGTTTACAAGTAATGTGTAGTAACAAAATATCATTGTCATTTCACACATGTTTACACCTAATGTGTAGTAACAAAATATCATTGTCATTTCACACATGTTTACACCTAATGTGTAGTAACAAAATATCATTGTCATTTCACACATGTTTACACCTAATGTGTAGTAACAAAATATCATTGTCATTTCACACATGTTTACAAGTAATGTGTAGTAACAAAATACCATTGTCATTTCACACATGTTTACAAGTAATGTGTAGTAACAAAATATCATTGTCATTTCACACATGTTTACAAGTAATGTGTAGTAACAAAATATCATTGTCATTTCACACATGTTTACACCTAATGTGTAGTAACAAAATATCATTGTCATTTCACACATGTTTACACCTAATGTGTAGTAACAAAATATCATTGTCATTTCACACATGTTTACACCTAATGTGTAGTAACAAAATATCATTGTCATTTCACACATGTTTACACCTAATGTGTATTAACAAAATATCATTGTCATTTCACACATGTTTACACCTAATGTGTATTAAGAAAATATCATTTCATTTCACACATGTTTACAAGTAATGTGTAGTAACAAAATATCATTGTCATTTCACACATGTTTACAAGTAATGTGTAGTAACAAAATATCATTGTCATTTCACACATGTTTACAAGTAATGTGTAGTAACAAAATATCATTGTCATTTCACACATGTTTACACCTAATGTGTAGTAACAAAATATCATTGTCATTTCACACATGTTTACAAGTAATGTGTAGTAACAAAATATCATTGTCATTTCACACATGTTTACACCTAATGTGTATTAACAAAATATCATTGTCATTTCACACATGTTTACATAATGTGTAGTAACAAAATATCATTGTCATTTCACACATGTTTACACCTAATGTGTAGTAACAAAATATCATTGTCATTTCACACATGTTTACACCTAATGTGTAGTAACAAAATATCATTGTCATTTCACACATGTTTACACCTAATGTGTATTAACAAAATATCATTGTCATTTCACACATGTTTACACCTAATGTGTAGTAACAAAATATCATTGTCATTTCACACATGTTTACACCTAATGTGTAGTAACAAAATATCATTGTCATTTCACACATGTTTACAAGTAATGTGTAGTAACAAAATATCATTGTCATTTCACACATGTTTACACCTAATGTGTAGTAACAAAATATCATTGTCATTTCACACATGTTTACACCTAATGTGTTTAACAAAATATCATTGTCATTTCACACATGTTTACACCTAATGTGTAGTAACAAAATATCATTGTCATTTCACACATGTTTACAAGTAATGTGTAGTAACAAAATAACATTGTCATTTCACACATGTTTACAAGTAATGTGTAGTAACAAAATATCATTGTCATTTCACACATGTTTACAAGTAATGTGTAGTAACAAAATATCATTGTCATTTCACACATGTTTACAAGTAATGTGTAGTAACAAAATATCATTGTCATTTCACACATGTTTACACCTAATGTGTAGTAACAAAATATCATTGTCATTTCACACATGTTTACACCTAATGTGTAGTAACAAAATATCATTGTCATTTCACACATGTTTACACCTAATGTGTATTAACAAAATATCATTGTCATTTCACACATGTTTACACCTAATGTGTAGTAACAAAATATCATTGTCATTTCACACATGTTTACACCTAATGTGTAGTAACAAAATATCATTGTCATTTCACACATGTTTACACCTAATGTGTAGTAACAAAATATCATTGTCATTTCACACATGTTTACAAGTAATGTGTAGTAACAAAATATCATTGTCATTTCACACATGTTTACACCTAATGTGTAGTAACAAAATATCATTGTCATTTCACACATGTTTACACCTAATGTGTATTAACAAAATATCATTGTCATTTCACACATGTTTACAAGTAATGTGTAGTAACAAAATATCATTGTCATTTCACACATGTTTACAAGTAATGTGTAGTAACAAAATATCATTGTCATTTCACACATGTTTACACCTAATGTGTATTAACAAAATATCATTGTCATTTCACACATGTTTACAAGTAATGTGTATTAACAAAATATCATTGTCATTTCACACATGTTTACACCTAATGTGTAGTAACAAAATATCATTGTCATTTCACACATGTTTACACCTAATGTGTATTAACAAAATATCATTGTCATTTCACACATGTTTACACCTAATGTGTATTAACAAAATATCATTGTCATTTCACACATGTTTACAAGTAATGTGTAGTAATAAAATATCATTGTCATTTGACACATGTTTACACCTAATGTGTTGTAACAAAATATCATTATCATTTCACACATGTTTACACCTAATGTGTATTAACAAAATATCATTGTCATTTCACACATGTTTACACCTAATGTGTAGTAACAAAATATCATTGTCATTTCACCCATGTTTACACCTAATGTGTAGTAACAAAATATCATTGTCATTTCATGTTTACACCTAATGTTAACAAAATACATTGTCATTTACATGTTTGTATGTGTAGTAACAAAATATCATTGCATTTCACACATGTTTACACCTAATGTGTAGTAACAAAATATCATTGTCATTTCACACATGTTTACACCTAATGTGTAGTAACAAAATATCATTGTCATTTCACACATGTTTACAAGTAATGTGTAGTAACAAAATACCATTGTCATTTCACACATGTTTACACCTAATGTGTTAACAAAATACATTGTCATTTCACACATGTTTACACCTAATGTGTGTAACAAAATATCATTGTCATTTCACACATGTTTAGAAGTAATGTGTAGTAACAAAATAACATTGTCATTTCACACATGTTTACAAGTAATGTGTAGTAACAAAATATCATTGTCATTTCACACATGTTTACAAGTAATGTGTAGTAACAAAATATCATTGTCATTTCACACATGTTTACACCTAATGTGTAGTAACAAAATATCATTGTCATTTCACACATGTTTACACCTAATGTGTAGTAACAAAATATCATTGTCATTTCACACATGTTTACACCTAATGTGTATTAACAAAATATCATTGTCATTTCACACATGTTTACAAGTAATGTGTATTAACAAAATATCATTGTCATTTCACACATGTTTACAAGTAATGTGTAGTAACAAAATATCATTGTCATTTCACACATGTTTACAAGTAATGTGTATTAACAAAATATCATTGTCATTTCACACATGTTTACAAGTAATGTGTAGTAACAAAATATCATTGTCATTTCACACATGTTTACAAGTAATGTGTAGTAACAAAATATCATTGTCATTTCACACATGTTTACAAGTAATGTGTAGTAACAAAATATCATTGTCATTTCACACATGTTTACACCTAATGTGTAGTAACAAAATATCATTGTCATTTCACACATGTTTACACCTAATGTGTAGTAACAAAATATCATTGTCATTTCACACATGTTTACAAGTAATGTGTAGTAACAAAATATCATTGTCATTTCACACATGTTTACACCTAATGTGTAGTAACAAAATATCATTGTCATTTCACACATGTTTACAAGTAATGTGTATTAACAAAATATCATTGTCATTTCACACATGTTTACAAGTAATGTGTAGTAACAAAATATCATTGTCATTTCACACATGTTTACACCTAATGTGTAGTAACAAAATATCATTGTCATTTCACACATGTTTACACCTAATGTGTAGTAACAAAATATCATTGTCATTTCACACATGTTTACACCTAATGTGTATTAACAAAATATCATTGTCATTTCACACATGTTTACACCTAATGTGTAGTAACAAAATATCATTGTCATTTCACACATGTTTACACCTAATGTGTATTAACAAAATATCATTGTCATTTCACACATGTTTACACCTAATGTGTATTAACAAAATATCATTGTCATTTCACACATGTTTACACCTAATGTGTAGTAACAAAATATCATTGTCATTTCACACATGTTTACACCTAATGTGTAGTAACAAAATATCATTGTCATTTCACACATGTTTACACCTAATGTGTAGTAACAAAATATCATTGTCATTTCACACATGTTTACACCTAATGTGTAGTAACAAAATATCATTGTCATTTCACACATGTTTACACCTAATGTGTATTAACAAAATATCATTGTCATTTCACACATGTTTACAACCTAATGTGTAGTAACAAAATATCATTGTCATTTCACACATGTTTACACCTAATGTGTAGTAACAAAATATCATTGTCATTTCACACATGTTTACACCTAATGTGTAGTAACAAAATATCATTGTCATTTCACACATGTTTACACCTAATGTGTATTGTAACAAAATATCATTGTCATTTCACACATGTTTACAAGTAATGTGTAGTAACAAAATATCATTGTCATTTCACACATGTTTACACCTAATGTGTAGTAACAAAATATCATTGTCATTTCACACATGTTTACACCTAATGTGTATTAACAAAATATCATTGTCATTTCACACATGTTTACACCTAATGTGTAGTAACAAAATATCATTGTCATTTCACACATGTTTACACCTAATGTGTAGTAACAAAATATCATTGTCATTTCACACATGTTTACACCTAATGTGTAGTAACAAAATATCATTGTCATTTCACACATGTTTACAAGTAATGTGTAGTAACAAAATATCATTGTCATTTCACACATGTTTACAAGTAATGTGTAGTAACAAAATATCATTGTCATTTCACACATGTTTACACCTAATGTGTAGTAACAAAATATCATTGTCATTTCACACATGTTTACACCTAATGTGTAGTAACAAAATATCATTGTCATTTCACACATGTTTACACCTAATGTGTAGTAACAAAATATCATTGTCATTTCACACATGTTTACACCTAATGTGTAGTAACAAAATATCATTGTCATTTCACACATGTTTACACCTAATGTGTAGTAACAAAATATCATTGTCATTTCACACATGTTTACACCTAATGTGTAGTAACAAAATATCATTGTCATTTCACACATGTTTACAAGTAATGTGTAGTAACAAAATAACATTGTCATTTCACACATGTTTACAAGTAATGTGTAGTAACAAAATAACATTGTCATTTCACACATGTTTACAAGTAATGTGTAGTAACAAAATATCATTGTCATTTCACACATGTTTACAAGTAATGTGTAGTAACAAAATATCATTGTCATTTCACACATGTTTACAAGTAATGTGTGTCATTGTAACATGTTTACAAATAACAAAATATCATTGTCATTTCACACATGTTTACAAGTAATGTGTAGTAACAAAATATCATTGTCATTTCACACATGTTTACACCTAATGTGTAGTAACAAAATATCATTGTCATTTCACACATGTTTACACCTAATGTGTAGTAACAAAATATCATTGTCATTTCACACATGTTTACACCTAATGTGTATTAACAAAATATCATTGTCATTTCACACATGTTTACACCTAATGTGTATTAACAAAATATCATTGTCATTTCACACATGTTTACACCTAATGTGTAGTAACAAAATATCATTGTCATTTCACACATGTTTACACCTAATGTGTAGTAACAAAATATCATTGTCATTTCACACATGTTTACACCTAATGTGTAGTAACAAAATATCATTGTCATTTCACACATGTTTACACCTAATGTGTAGTAACAAAATATCATTGTCATTTCACACATGTTTACACCTAATGTGTATTAACAAAATATCATTGTCATTTCACACATGTTTACAAGTAATGTGTAGTAACAAAATATCATTGTCATTTCACACATGTTTACAAGTAATGTGTAGTAACAAAATATCATTGTCATTTCACACATGTTTACACCTAATGTGTATTAACAAAATATCATTGTCATTTCACACATGTTTACACCTAATGTGTATTAACAAAATATCATTGTCATTTCACACATGTTTACAAGTAATGTGTAGTAACAAAATATCATTGTCATTTCACACATGTTTACAAGTAATGTGTAGTAACAAAATATCATTGTCATTTCACACATGTTTACACCTAATGTGTAGTAACAAAATATCATTGTCATTTCACACATGTTTACAAGTAATGTGTAGTAACAAAATATCATTGTCATTTCACACATGTTTACACCTAATGTGTAGTAACAAAATATCATTGTCATTTCACACATGTTTACACCTAATGTGTAGTAACAAAATATCATTGTCATTTCACACATGTTTACACCTAATGTGTATTAACAAAATATCATTGTCATTTCACACATGTTTACACCTAATGTGTAGTAACAAAATATCATTGTCATTTCACACATGTTTACACCTAATGTGTAGTAACAAAATATCATTGTCATTTCACACATGTTTACACCTAATGTGTATTAACAAAATATCATTGTCATTTCACACATGTTTACACCTAATGTGTAGTAACAAAATATCATTGTCATTTCACACATGTTTACACTAATGTGTAGTAACAAAATATCATTGTCATTTCACACATGTTTACACCTAATGTGTAGTAACAAAATATCATTGTCATTTCACACATGTTTACACCTAATGTGTAGTAACAAAATATCATTGTCATTTCACACATGTTTACACCTAATGTGTAGTAACAAAATATCATTGTCATTTCACACATGTTTACACCTAATGTGTAGTAACAAAATATCATTGTCATTTCACACATGTTTACACCTAATGTGTATTAACAAAATATCATTGTCATTTCACACATGTTTACAAGTAATGTGTAGTAACAAAATATCATTGTCATTTCACACATGTTTACACCTAATGTGTAGTAACAAAATATCATTGTCATTTCACACATGTTTACACCTAATGTGTAGTAACAAAATATCATTGTCATTTCACACATGTTTACAAGTAATGTGTAGTAACAAAATAACATTGTCATTTCACACATGTTTACAAGTAATGTGTAGTAACAAAATATCATTGTCATTTCACACATGTTTACAAGTAATGTGTAGTAACAAAATATCATTGTCATTTCACACATGTTTACACCTAATGTGTAGTAACAAAATATCATTGTCATTTCACACATGTTTACAAGTAATGTGTAGTAACAAAATATCATTGTCATTTCACACATGTTTACACCTAATGTGTAGTAACAAAATATCATTGTCATTTCACACATGTTTACACCTAATGTGTAGTAACAAAATATCATTGTCATTTCACACATGTTTACACCTAATGTGTATTAACAAAATATCATTGTCATTTCACACATGTTTACACCTAATGTGTATTAACAAAATATCATTGTCATTTCACACATGTTTACACCTAATGTGTAGTAACAAAATATCATTGTCATTTCACACATGTTTACAAGTAATGTGTAGTAACAAAATATCATTGTCATTTCACACATGTTTACACCTAATGTGTAGTAACAAAATATCATTGTCATTTCACACATGTTTACACCTAATGTGTAGTAACAAAATATCATTGTCATTTCACACATGTTTACACCTAATGTGTAGTAACAAAATATCATTGTCATTTCACACATGTTTACACCTAATGTGTAGTAACAAAATATCATTGTCATTTCACACATGTTTACACCTAATGTGTATTAACAAAATATCATTGTCATTTCACACATGTTTACAAGTAATGTGTATTAACAAAATATCATTGTCATTTCACACATGTTTACAAGTAATGTGTAGTAACAAAATATCATTGTCATTTCACACATGTTTACAAGTAATGTGTAGTAACAAAATATCATTGTCATTTCACACATGTTTACAAGTAATGTGTAGTAACAAAATATCATTGTCATTTCACACATGTTTACAAGTAATGTGTAGTAACAAAATATCATTGTCATTTCACACATGTTTACACCTAATGTGTAGTAACAAAATATCATTGTCATTTCACACATGTTTACACCTAATGTGTAGTAACAAAATATCATTGTCATTTCACACATGTTTACACCTAATGTGTAGTAACAAAATATCATTGTCATTTCACACATGTTTACACCTAATGTGTAGTAACAAAATATCATTGTCATTTCACACATGTTTACACCTAATGTGTATTAACAAAATATCATTGTCATTTCACACATGTTTACACCTAATGTGTAGTAACAAAATATCATTGTCATTTCACACATGTTTACACCTAATGTGTAGTAACAAAATATCATTGTCATTTCACACATGTTTACACCTAATGTGTATTAACAAAATATCATTGTCATTTCACACATGTTTACAAGTAATGTTTGTATGTGTAACAAAATATCATTGTCATTTCACACATGTTTACACTAATGTGTAGTAACAAAATATCATTGTCATTTTCATGTGTTTAACAAAATATCATTGTCATTTCACACACCTAATGTGTAGTAACAAAATATCATTGTCATTTCACACATGTTTACACCTAATGTGTAGTAACAAAATATCATTGTCATTTCACACATGTTTACAAGTAATGTGTATTAACAAAATATCATTGTCATTTCACACATGTTTACACCTAATGTGTAGTAACAAAATATTATTGTCATTTCACACATGCTACAAGTAATGTGTAGTAACAAAATATCATTGTCATTTCACACATGTTTACAAGTAATGTGTAGTAACAAAATATCATTGTCATTTCACACATGTTTACAAGTAATGTGTAGTAACAAAATATCATTGTCATTTCACACATGTTTACACCTAATGTGTAGTAACAAAATATCATTGTCATTTCACACATGTTTACACCTAATGTGTAGTAACAAAATATCATTGTCATTTCACACATGTTTACACCTAATGTGTAGTAACAAAATATCATTGTCATTTCACACATGTTTACACCTAATGTGTAGTAACAAAATATCATTGTCATTTCACACATGTTTACACCTAATGTATTAACAAAATATCATTGTCATTTCACACATGTTTACACCTAATGTGTATTAACAAAATATCATTGTCATTTCACACATGTTTACACCTAATGTGTATTAACAAAATATCATTGTCATTTCACACATGTTTACAAGTGTGTAGTAACAAAATATCATTGTCATTTCACACATGTTTACAAGTAATGTGTAGTAACAAAATAACATTGTCATTTCACACATGTTTACAAGTAATGTGTAGTAACAAAATATCATTGTCATTTCACACATGTTTACAAGTAATGTGTAGTAACAAAATATCATTGTCATTTCACACATGTTTACACCTAATGTGTAGTAACAAAATATCATTGTCATTTCACACATGTTTACACTAGTAATGTGTAGTAACAAAATATCATTGTCATTTCACACATGTTTACACCTAATGTGTAGTAACAAAATATCATTGTCATTTCACACATGTTTACACCTAATGTGTAGTAACAAAATATCATTGTCATTTCACACATGTTTACAAGTAATGTGTAGTAACAAAATATCATTGTCATTTCACACATGTTTACACCTAATGTGTAGTAACAAAATATCATTGTCATTTCACACATGTTTACACCTAATGTGTATTAACAAAATATCATTGTCATTTCACACATGTTTACACCTAATGTGTAGTAACAAAATATCATTGTCATTTCACACATGTTTACACCTAATGTGTAGTAACAAAATATCATTGTCATTTCACACATGTTTACACCTAATGTGTATTAACAAAATATCATTGTCATTTCACACATGTTTACACCTAATGTGTAGTAACAAAATATCATTATCATTTCACACATGTTTACAAGTAATGTGTAGTAACAAAATATCATTGTCATTTCACACATGTTTACACCTAATGTGTAGTAACAAAATATCATTGTCATTTCACACATGTTTACAAGTAATGTGTAGTAACAAAATATCATTGTCATTTCACACATGTTTACACCTAATGTGTAGTAACAAAATATCATTGTCATTTCACACATGTTTACACCTAATGTGTATTAACAAAATATCATTGTCATTTCACACATGTTTACACCTTAACAAAATATCATTGTCATTTCACACATGTTTACACCTAATGTGTAGTAACAAAATATCATTGTCATTTCACACATGTTTACACCTAATGTGTAGTAACAAAATATCATTGTCATTTCACACATGTTTACACTAATGTGTAGTAACAAAATATCATTGTCATTTCACACATGTTTACAAGTAATGTGTAGTAACAAAATATCATTGTCATTTCACACATGTTTACACCTAATGTGTAGTAACAAAATATCATTGTCATTTCACACATGTTTACACCTAATGTGTATTAACAAAATATCATTGTCATTTCACACATGTTTACACCTAATGTGTAGTAACAAAATATCATTGTCATTTCACACATGTTTACAAGTAATGTGTAGTAACAAAATATCATTGTCATTTCACACATGTTTACAAGTAATGTGTAGTAACAAAATATCATTGTCATTTCACACATGTTTACACCTAATGTGTATTAACAAAATATCATTGTCATTTCACACATGTTTACAAGTAATGTGTATTAACAAAATATCATTGTCATTTCACACATGTTTACAAGTAATGTGTAGTAACAAAATATCATTGTCATTTCACACATGTTTACACCTAATGTGTAGTAACAAAATATCATTGTCATTTCACACATGTTTACACCTAATGTGTAGTAACAAAATATCATTGTCATTTCACACATGTTTACACCTAATGTGTAGTAACAAAATATCATTGTCATTTCACACATGTTTACACCTAATGTGTATTAACAAAATATCATTGTCATTTCACACATGTTTACAAGTAATGTGTAGTAACAAAATATCATTGTTTCACACATGTTTACACCTAATGTGTAGTAACAAAATATCATTGTCATTTCACACATGTTTACACCTAATGTGTAGTAACAAAATATCATTGTCATTTCACACATGTTTGTTTACAAGTAATGTAGTAACAAAATATCATTGTCATTTCACACATGTTTACAAGTAATGTGTAGTAACAAAATATCATTGTCATTTCACACATGTTTACAAGTAATGTGTAGTAACAAAATATCATTGTCATTTCACACATGTTTACACCTAATGTGTAGTAACAAAATATCATTGTCATTTCACACATGTTTACACCTAATGTGTATTAACAAAATATCATTGTCATTTCACACATGTTTACAAGTAATGTGTAGTAACAAAATATCATTGTCATTTCACACATGTTTACACCTAATGTGTAGTAACAAAATATCATTGTCATTTCACACATGTTTACACCTAATGTGTATTAACAAAATATCATTGTCATTTCACACATGTTTACAAGTAATGTGTAGTAACAAAATATCATTGTCATTTCACACATGTTTACAAGTAATGTGTAGTAACAAAATATCATTGTCATTTCACACATGTTTACAAGTAATGTGTAGTAACAAAATATCATTGTCATTTCACACATGTTTACAAGTAATGTGTAGTAACAAAATATCATTGTCATTTCACACATGTTTACACCTAATGTGTAGTAACAAAATATCATTGTCATTTCACACATGTTTACACCTAATGTGTAGTAACAAAATATCATTGTCATTTCACACATGTTTACACCTAATGTGTATTAACAAAATATCATTGTCATTTCACACATGTTTACAAGTAATGTGTATTAACAAAATATCATTGTCATTTCACACATGTTTACAAGTAATGTGTAGTAACAAAATAACATTGTCATTTCACACATGTTTACAAGTAATGTGTAGTAACAAAATATCATTGTCATTTCACACATGTTTACACCTAATGTGTATTAACAAAATATCATTGTCATTTCACACATGTTTACACCTAATGTGTAGTAACAAAATATCATTGTCATTTCACACATGTTTACACCTAATGTGTATTAACAAAATATCATTGTCATTTCACACATGTTTACACCTAATGTGTAGTAACAAAATATCATTGTCATTTCACACATGTTTACACCTAATGTAGTAACAAAATATCATTGTCATTTCACACATGTTTACAAGTAATGTGTAGTAACAAAATAACATTGTCATTTCACACATGTTTACAAGTAATGTGTAGTAACAAAATATCATTGTCATTTCACACATGTTTACAAGTAATGTGTAGTAACAAAATATCATTGTCATTTCACACATGTTTACAAGTAATGTGTAGTAACAAAATATCATTGTCATTTCACACATGTTTACAAGTAATGTGTAGTAACAAAATATCATTGTCATTTCACACATGTTTACACCTAATGTGTAGTAACAAAATATCATTGTCATTTCACACATGTTTACACCTAATGTGTAGTAACAAAATATCATTGTCATTTCACACATGTTTACACCTAATGTGTATTAACAAAATATCATTGTCATTTCACACATGTTTACACCTAATGTGTATTAACAAAATATCATTGTCATTTCACACATGTTTACACCTAATGTGTAGTAACAAAATATCATTGTCATTTCACACATGTTTACACCTAATGTGTATTAACAAAATATCATTGTCATTTCACACATGTTTACACCTAATGTGTATTAACAAAATATCATTGTCATTTCACACATGTTTACACCTAATGTGTAGTAACAAAATATCATTGTCATTTCACACATGTTTACAAGTAATGTGTAGTAACAAAATATCATTGTCATTTCACACATGTTTACACCTAATGTGTAGTAACAAAATATCATTGTCATTTCACACATGTTTACACCTAATGTGTATTAACAAAATATCATTGTCATTTCACACATGTTTACAACCTAATGTGTAGTAACAAAATATCATTGTCATTTCACACATGTTTACACCTAATGTGTAGTAACAAAATATCATTGTCATTTCACACATGTTTACACCTAATGTGTAGTAACAAAATATCATTGTCATTTCACACATGTTTACACCTAATGTGTAGTAACAAAATATCATTGTCATTTCACACATGTTTACACCTAATGTGTAGTAACAAAATATCATTGTCATTTCACACATGTTTACAAGTAATGTGTAGTAACAAAATATCATTGTCATTTCACACATGTTTACAAGTAATGTGTAGTAACAAAATATCATTGTCATTTCACACATGTTTACAAGTAATGTGTAGTAACAAAATATCATTGTCATTTCACACATGTTTACACCTAATGTGTAGTAACAAAATATCATTGTCATTTCACACATGTTTACACCTAATGTGTATTAACAAAATATCATTGTCATTTCACACATGTTTACAAGTAATGTGTAGTAACAAAATATCATTGTCATTTCACACATGTTTACACCTAATGTGTATTAACAAAATATCATTGTCATTTCACACATGTTTACACCTAATGTGTATTAACAAAATATCATTGTCATTTCACACATGTTTACACCTAATGTGTAGTAACAAAATATCATTGTCATTTCACACATGTTTACAAGTAATGTGTAGTAACAAAATATCATTGTCATTTCACACATGTTTACACCTAATGTGTAGTAACAAAATATCATTGTCATTTCACACATGTTTACAAGTAATGTGTAGTAACAAAATATCATTGTCATTTCACACATGTTTACACCTAATGTGTATTAACAAAATATCATTGTCATTTCACACATGTTTACAAGTAATGTGTAGTAACAAAATATCATTGTCATTTCACACATGTTTACACCTAATGTGTAGTAACAAAATATCATTGTCATTTCACACATGTTTACACCTAATGTGTAGTAACAAAATATCATTGTCATTTCACACATGTTTACACCTAATGTGTAGTAACAAAATATCATTGTCATTTCACACATGTTTACACCTAATGTGTAGTAACAAAATATCATTGTCATTTCACACATGTTTACAAGTAATGTGTAGTAACAAAATATCATTGTCATTTCACACATGTTTACAAGTAATGTGTGTAACAAAATATCATTGTCATTTCACACATGTTTACAAGTAATGTGTAGTAACAAAATATCATTGTCATTTCACACATGTTTACACTAATGTGTTAACAAAATATCATTGTCATTTCACACATGTTTGTAATGTGTAGTAACAAAATATCATTGTCATTTCACACATGTTTACAAGTAATGTGTAGTAACAAAATATCATTGTCATTTCACACATGTTTACAAGTAATGTGTAGTAACAAAATATCATTGTCATTTCACACATGTTTACACCTAATGTGTAGTAACAAAATATCATTGTCATTTCACACATGTTTACACAAGTAATGTGTAGTAACAAAATATCATTGTCATTTCACACATGTTTACACCTAATGTGTATTAACAAAATATCATTGTCATTTCACACATGTTTACACCTAATGTGTATTAACAAAATATCATTGTCATTTCACACATGTTTACACCTAATGTGTAGTAACAAAATATCATTGTCATTTCACACATGTTTACAAGTAATGTGTAGTAACAAAATATCATTGTCATTTCACACATGTTTACACCTAATGTGTATTAACAAAATATCATTGTCATTTCACACATGTTTACACCTAATGTGTAGTAACAAAATATCATTGTCATTTCACACATGTTTACAAGTAATGTGTAGTAACAAAATATCATTGTCATTTCACACATGTTTACAAGTAATGTAGTAACAAAATATCATTGTCATTTCACACATGTTTACAAGTAATGTGTAGTAACAAAATATCATTGTCATTTCACACATGTTTACACCTAATGTGTAGTAACAAAATATCATTGTCATTTCACACATGTTTACACCTAATGTGTAGTAACAAAATATCATTGTCATTTCACACATGTTTACAAGTAATGTGTAGTAACAAAATATCATTGTCATTTCACACATGTTTACACCTAATGTGTAGTAACAAAATATCATTGTCATTTCACACATGTTTACACCTAATGTGTAGTAACAAAATATCATTGTCATTTCACACATGTTTACAAGTAATGTGTAGTAACAAAATATCATTGTCATTTCACACATGTTTACACCTAATGTGTAGTAACAAAATATCATTGTCATTTCACACATGTTTACACCTAATGTGTAGTAACAAAATATCATTGTCATTTCACACATGTTTACACCTAATGTGTATTAACAAAATATCATTGTCATTTCACACATGTTTACACCTAATGTGTAGTAACAAAATATCATTGTCATTTCACACATGTTTACACCTAATGTGTAGTAACAAAATATCATTGTCATTTCACACATGTTTACAAGTAATGTGTAGTAACAAAATATCATTGTCATTTCACACATGTTTACAAGTAATGTGTAGTAACAAAATATCATTGTCATTTCACACATGTTTACACCTAATGTGTAGTAACAAAATATCATTGTCATTTCACACATGTTTACACCTAATGTGTATTAACAAAATATCATTGTCATTTCACACATGTTTACACCTAATGTGTAGTAACAAAATATCATTGTCATTTCACACATGTTTACACCTAATGTGTATTAACAAAATATCATTGTCATTTCACACATGTTTACACCTAATGTGTAGTAACAAAATATCATTGTCATTTCACACATGTTTACAAGTAATGTGTAGTAACAAAATATCATTGTCATTTCACACATGTTTACAAGTAATGTGTAGTAACAAAATATCATTGTCATTTCACACATGTTTACAAGTAATGTGTAGTAACAAAATATCATTGTCATTTCACACATGTTTACAAGTAATGTGTAGTAACAAAATATCATTGTCATTTCACACATGTTTACAAGTAATGTGTAGTAACAAAATATCATTGTCATTTCACACATGTTTACACCTAATGTGTAGTAACAAAATATCATTGTCATTTCACACATGTTTACACCTAATGTGTAGTAACAAAATATCATTGTCATTTCACACATGTTTACACCTAATGTGTAGTAACAAAATATCATTGCATTTCACACATGTTTACACCTAATTTGTAGTAACAAAATATCATTGTCATTTCACACATGTTTACACCTAATGTGTAGTAACAAAATATCATTGTCATTTCACACATGTTTACACCTAATGTGTATTAACAAAATATCATTGTCATTTCACACATGTTTACAAGTAATGTGTAGTAACAAAATATCATTGTCATTTCACACATGTTTACACCTAATGTGTAGTAACAAAATATCATTGTCATTTCACACATGTTTACACCTAATGTGTATTAACAAAATATCATTGTCATTTCACACATGTTTACAAGTAATGTGTAGTAACAAAATATCATTGTCATTTCACACATGTTTACAAGTAATGTGTAGTAACAAAATATCATTGTCATTTCACACATGTTTACACCTAATGTGTATTAACAAAATATCATTGTCATTTCACACATGTTTACACCTAATGTGTATTAACAAAATATCATTGTCATTTCACACATGTTTACACCTAATGTGTAGTAACAAAATATCATTGTCATTTCACACATGTTTACACCTAATGTGTATTAACAAAATATCATTGTCATTTCACACATGTTTACAAGTAATGTGTAGTAACAAAATATCATTGTCATTTCACACATGTTTACAAGTAATGTGTAGTAACAAAATATCATTGTCATTTCACACATGTTTACACCTAATGTGTAGTAACAAAATATCATTGTCATTTCACACATGTTTACAAGTAATGTGTAGTAACAAAATATCATTGTCATTTCACACATGTTTACAAGTAATGTGTAGTAACAAAATATCATTGTCATTTCACACATGTTTACAAGTAATGTGTAGTAACAAAATATCATTGTCATTTCACACATGTTTACACCTAATGTGTAGTAACAAAATATCATTGTCATTTCACACATGTTTACACCTAATGTGTAGTAACAAAATATCATTGTCATTTCACACATGTTTACAAGTAATGTGTAGTAACAAAATATCATTGTCATTTCACACATGTTTACAAGTAATGTGTAGTAACAAAATATCATTGTCATTTCACACATGTTTACAAGTAATGTGTAGTAACAAAATATCATTGTCATTTCACACATGTTTACAAGTAATGTGTAGTAACAAAATATCATTGTCATTTCACACATGTTTACACCTAATGTGTAGTAACAAAATATCATTGTCATTTCACACATGTTTACACCTAATGTGTAGTAACAAAATATCATTGTCATTTCACACATGTTTACAAGTAATGTGTAGTAACAAAATATCATTGTCATTTCACACATGTTTACACCTAATGTGTATTAACAAAATATCATTGTCATTTCACACATGTTTACAAGTAATGTGTAGTAACAAAATATCATTGTCATTTCACACATGTTTACAAGTAATGTGTAGTAACAAAATATCATTGTCATTTCACACATGTTTACACCTAATGTGTAGTAACAAAATATCATTGTCATTTCACACATGTTTACAAGTAATGTGTAGTAACAAAATATCATTGTCATTTCACACATGTTTACAAGTAATGTGTAGTAACAAAATATCATTGTCATTTCACACATGTTTACAAGTAATGTGTAGTAACAAAATATCATTGTCATTTCACACATGTTTACAAGTAATGTGTAGTAACAAAATATCATTGTCATTTCACACATGTTTACAAGTAATGTGTAGTAACAAAATATCATTGTCATTTCACACATGTTTACACCTAATGTGTATTAACAAAATATCATTGTCATTTCACACATGTTTACACCTAATGTGTAGTAACAAAATATCATTGTCATTTCACACATGTTTACACCTAATGTGTAGTAACAAAATATCATTGTCATTTCACACATGTTTACACCTAATGTGTAGTAACAAAATATCATTGTCATTTCACACATGTTTACACCTAATGTGTAGTAACAAAATATCATTGTCATTTCACACATGTTTACACCTAATGTGTATTAACAAAATATCATTGTCATTTCACACATGTTTACACCTAATGTGTATTAACAAAATATCATTGTCATTTCACACATGTTTACAAGTAATGTGTAGTAACAAAATATCATTGTCATTTCACACATGTTTACACCTAATGTGTATTAACAAAATATCATTGTCATTTCACACATGTTTACAAGTAATGTGTAGTAACAAAATATCATTGTCATTTCACACATGTTTACACCTAATGTGTAGTAACAAAATATCATTGTCATTTCACACATGTTTACACCTAATGTGTATTAACAAAATATCATTGTCATTTCACACATGTTTACAAGTAATGTGTAGTAACAAAATATCATTGTCATTTCACACATGTTTACACCTAATGTGTAGTAACAAAATATCATTGTCATTTCACACATGTTTACACCTAATGTGTATTAACAAAATATCATTGTCATTTCACACATGTTTACACCTAATGTGTATTAACAAAATATCATTGTCATTTCACACATGTTTACAAGTAATGTGTAGTAACAAAATATCATTGTCATTTCACACATGTTTACAAGTAATGTGTAGTAACAAAATATCATTGTCATTTCACACATGTTTACAAGTAATGTGTAGTAACAAAATATCATTGTCATTTCACACATGTTTACAAGTAATGTGTAGTAACAAAATATCATTGTCATTTCACACATGTTTACACCTAATGTGTAGTAACAAAATATCATTGTCATTTCACACATGTTTACACCTAATGTGTATTAACAAAATATCATTGTCATTTCACACATGTTTACACCTAATGTGTAGTAACAAAATATCATTGTCATTTCACACATGTTTACACCTAATGTGTATTAACAAAATATCATTGTCATTTCACACATGTTTACAAGTAATGTGTAGTAACAAAATATCATTGTCATTTCACACATGTTTACAAGTAATGTGTAGTAACAAAATATCATTGTCATTTCACACATGTTTCACACATGTGTGTTACATCAGTCATTTCACAATGTGTAATGTGTAACAAAATATCATTGTCATTTCACACATGTTTACACCTAATGTGTAGTAACAAAATATCATTGTCATTTCACACATGTTTACACCTAATGTGTAGTAACAAAATATCATTGTCATTTCACACATGTTTACAAGTAATGTGTAGTAACAAAATATCATTGTCATTTCACACATGTTTACACCTAATGTGTATTAACAAAATATCATTGTCATTTCACACATGTTTACACCTAATGTGTAGTAACAAAATATCATTGTCATTTCACACATGTTTACAACTAATGTGTAGTAACAAAATATCATTGTCATTTCACACATGTTTACACTAATGTGTAGTAACAAAATATCATTGTCATTTCACACATGTTTACAAGTAATGTGTAGTAACAAAATATCATTGTCATTTCACACATGTTTACACCTAATGTGTAGTAACAAAATATCATTGTCATTTCACACATGTTTACAAGTAATGTGTAGTAACAAAATAACATTGTCATTTCACACATGTTTACAAGTAATGTGTAGTAACAAAATATCATTGTCATTTCACACATGTTTACAAGTAATGTGTAGTAACAAAATATCATTGTCATTTCACACATGTTTACAAGTAATGTGTAGTAACAAAATATCATTGTCATTTCACACATGTTTACACCTAATGTGTAGTAACAAAATATCATTGTCATTTCACACATGTTTACAAGTAATGTGTAGTAACAAAATATCATTGTCATTTCACACATGTTTACAAGTAATGTGTAGTAACAAAATATCATTGTCATTTCACACATGTTTACACCTAATGTGTAGTAACAAAATATCATTGTCATTTCACACATGTTTACACCTAATGTGTGTAACAAAATATCATTGTCATTTCACACATGTTTACACCTAATGTGTATTAACAAAATATCATTGTCATTTCACACATGTTTACAAGTAATGTGTAGTAACAAAATATCATTGTCATTTCACACATGTTTACACCTAATGTGTAGTAACAAAATATCATTGTCATTTCACACATGTTTACACCTAATGTGTAGTAACAAAATATCATTGTCATTTCACACATGTTTACACCTAATGTGTAGTAACAAAATATCATTGTCATTTCACACACATGTTTAACAAAATATCATTGTCATTTCACAATGTTTACACCTAATGTGTAGTAACAAAATATCATTGTCATTTCACACATGTTTACACCTAATGTGTAGTAACAAAATATCATTGTCATTTCACACATGTTTACACCTAATGTGTATTAACAAAATATCATTGTCATTTCACACATGTTTACAAGTAATGTGTAGTAACAAAATATCATTGTCATTTCACACATGTTTACAAGTAATGTGTAGTAACAAAATATCATTGTCATTTCACACATGTTTACAAGTAATGTGTAGTAACAAAATATCATTGTCATTTCACACATGTTTACACCTAATGTGTATTAACAAAATATCATTGTCATTTCACACATGTTTACACCTAATGTGTAGTAACAAAATATCATTGTCATTTCACACATGTTTACAAGTAATGTGTAGTAACAAAATATCATTGTCATTTCACACATGTTTACAAGTAATGTGTAGTAACAAAATATCATTGTCATTTCACACATGTTTACAAGTAATGTGTAGTAACAAAATATCATTGTCATTTCACACATGTTTACAAGTAATGTGTAGTAACAAAATATCATTGTCATTTCACACATGTTTACACCTAATGTGTAGTAACAAAATATCATTGTCATTTCACACATGTTTACAAGTAATGTTTAACAAAATATCATTGTCATTTCACACATGTTTACAAGTAATGTGTAGTAACAAAATATCATTGTCATTTCACACATGTTTACACCTAATGTGTATTAACAAAATATCATTGTCATTTCACACATGTTTACACCTAATGTGTATTAACAAAATATCATTGTCATTTCACACATGTTTACACCTAATGTGTATTAACAAAATATCATTGTCATTTCACACATGTTTACAAGTAATGTGTAGTAACAAAATATCATTGTCATTTCACACATGTTTACAAGTAATGTGTAGTAACAAAATATCATTGTCATTTCACACATGTTTACACCTAATGTGTATTAACAAAATATCATTGTCATTTCACACATGTTTACACCTAATGTGTATTAACAAAATATCATTGTCATTTCACACATGTTTACAAGTAATGTGTAGTAACAAAATATCATTGTCATTTCACACATGTTTACACCTAATGTGTAGTAACAAAATATCATTGTCATTTCACACATGTTTACAAGTAATGTGTAGTAACAAAATATCATTGTCATTTCACACATGTTTACAAGTAATGTGTAGTAACAAAATATCATTGTCATTTCACACATGTTTACACCTAATGTGTATTAACAAAATATCATTGTCATTTCACACATGTTTACAAGTAATGTGTAGTAACAAAATATCATTGTCATTTCACACATGTTTACAAGTAATGTGTAGTAACAAAATATCATTGTCATTTCACACATGTTTACAAGTAATGTGTAGTAACAAAATATCATTGTCATTTCACACATGTTTACACCTAATGTGTAGTAACAAAATATCATTGTCATTTCACACATGTTTACACCTAATGTGTAGTAACAAAATATCATTGTCATTTCACACATGTTTACACCTAATGTGTAGTAACAAAATATCATTGTCATTTCACACATGTTTACACCTAATGTGTATTAACAAAATATCATTGTCATTTCACACATGTTTACAAGTAATGTGTAGTAACAAAATATCATTGTCATTTCACACATGTATGTGTAGTAACAAAATATCATTGTCATTTCACACATGTTTACACCTAATGTGTATTAACAAAATATCATTGTCATTTCACACATGTTTACACCTAATGTGTATTAACAAAATATCATTGTCATTTCACACATGTTTACACCTAATGTGTAGTAACAAAATATCATTGTCATTTCACACATGTTTACACCTAATGTGTAGTAACAAAATATCATTGTCATTTCACACATGTTTACACCTAATGTGTAGTAACAAAATATCATTGTCATTTCACACATGTTTACAAGTAATGTGTAGTAACAAAATATCATTGTCATTTCACACATGTTTACAAGTAATGTGTAGTAACAAAATATCATTGTCATTTCACACATGTTTACAAGTAATGTGTAGTAACAAAATATCATTGTCATTTCACACATGTTTACACCTAATGTGTATTAACAAAATATCATTGTCATTTCACACATGTTTACACCTAATGTGTAGTAACAAAATATCATTGTCATTTCACACATGTTTACACCTAATGTGTAGTAACAAAATATCATTGTCATTTCACACATGTTTACACCTAATGTGTATTAACAAAATATCATTGTCATTTCACACATGTTTACAAGTAATGTGTAGTAACAAAATATCATTGTCATTTCACACATGTTTACAAGTAATGTGTAGTAACAAAATATCATTGTCATTTCACACATGTTTACACCTAATGTGTATTAACAAAATATCATTGTCATTTCACACATGTTTACACCTAATGTGTAGTAACAAAATATCATTGTCATTTCACACATGTTTACACCTAATGTGTAGTAACAAAATATCATTGTCATTTCACACATGTTTACAAGTAATGTGTAGTAACAAAATAACATTGTCATTTCACACATGTTTACAAGTAATGTGTAGTAACAAAATATCATTGTCATTTCACACATGTTTACAAGTAATGTGTAGTAACAAAATATCATTGTCATTTCACACATGTTTACAAGTAATGTGTAGTAACAAAATATCATTGTCATTTCACACATGTTTACAAGTAATGTGTAGTAACAAAATATCATTGTCATTTCACACATGTTTACAAGTAATGTGTAGTAACAAAATATCATTGTCATTTCACACATGTTTACACCTAATGTGTATTAACAAAATATCATTGTCATTTCACACATGTTTACAAGTAATGTGTAGTAACAAAATATCATTGTCATTTCACACATGTTTACACCTAATGTGTATTAACAAAATATCATTGTCATTTCACACATGTTTACACCTAATGTGTATTAACAAAATATCATTGTCATTTCACACATGTTTACACCTAATGTGTATTAACAAAATATCATTGTCATTTTAACATGTTTACACCTAAATATAACAAAATATCATTGTCATTTCACACATGTTTACACCTAATGTGTATTAACAAAATATCATTGTCATTTCACACATGTTTACACCTAATGTGTAGTAACAAAATATCATTGTCATTTCACACATGTTTACACCTAATGTGTAGTAACAAAATATCATTGTCATTTCACACATGTTTACACCTAATGTGTATTAACAAAATATCATTGTCATTTCACACATGTTTACACCTAATGTGTAGTAACAAAATATCATTGTCATTTCACACATGTTTACACCTAATGTGTAGTAACAAAATATCATTGTCATTTCACACATGTTTACACCTAATGTGTAGTAACAAAATATCATTGTCATTTCACACATGTTTACACCTAATGTGTAGTAACAAAATATCATTGTCATTTCACACATGTTTACAAGTAATGTGTAGTAACAAAATAACATTGTCATTTCACACATGTTTACAAGTAATGTGTAGTAACAAAATATCATTGTCATTTCACACATGTTTACAAGTAATGTGTAGTAACAAAATATCATTGTCATTTCACACATGTTTACAAGTAATGTGTAGTAACAAAATATCATTGTCATTTCACACATGTTTACACCTAATGTGTATTAACAAAATATCATTGTCATTTCACACATGTTTACAAGTAATGTGTAGTAACAAAATATCATTGTCATTTCACACATGTTTACACCTAATGTGTAGTAACAAAATATCATTGTCATTTCACACATGTTTACAAGTAATGTGTAGTAACAAAATATCATTGTCATTTCACACATGTTTACACCTAATGTGTATTAACAAAATATCATTGTCATTTCACACATGTTTACAAGTAATGTGTAGTAACAAAATATCATTGTCATTTCACACATGTTTACACCTAATGTGTAGTAACAAAATATCATTGTCATTTCACACATGTTTACACCAAAATATAAGTAATGTGTAGTAACAAAATATCATTGTCATTTCACACATGTTTACAAGTAATGTGTAGTAACAAAATATCATTGTCATTTCACACATGTTTACACCTAATGTGTATTAACAAAATATCATTGTCATTTCACACATGTTTACAAGTAATGTGTAGTAACAAAATATCATTGTCATTTCACACATGTTTACAAGTAATGTGTAGTAACAAAATATCATTGTCATTTCACACATGTTTACAAGTAATGTGTAGTAACAAAATATCATTGTCATTTCACACATGTTTACAAGTAATGTGTAGTAACAAAATATCATTGTCATTTCACACATGTTTACACCTAATGTGTAGTAACAAAATATCATTGTCATTTCACACATGTTTACAAGTAATGTGTAGTAACAAAATATCATTGTCATTTCACACATGTTTACACCTAATGTGTAGTAACAAAATATCATTGTCATTTCACACATGTTTACACCTAATGTGTATTAACAAAATATCATTGTCATTTCACACATGTTTACAAGTAATGTGTAGTAACAAAATATCATTGTCATTTCACACATGTTTACACCTAATGTGTATTAACAAAATATCATTGTCATTTCACACATGTTTACACCTAATGTGTATTAACAAAATATCATTGTCATTTCACACATGTTTACACCTAATGTGTATTAACAAAATATCATTGTCATTTCACACATGTTTACACCTAATGTGTAGTAACAAAATATCATTGTCATTTCACACATGTTTACACCTAATGTGTAGTAACAAAATATCATTGTCATTTCACACATGTTTACACCTAATGTGTATTAACAAAATATCATTGTCATTTCACACATGTTTACAAGTAATGTGTAGTAACAAAATATCATTGTCATTTCACACATGTTTACACCTAATGTGTAGTAACAAAATATCATTGTCATTTCACACATGTTTACACCTAATGTGTATTAACAAAATATCATTGTCATTTCACACATGTTTACAAGTAATGTGTAGTAACAAAATATCATTGTCATTTCACACATGTTTACACCTAATGTGTATTAACAAAATATCATTGTCATTTCACACATGTTTACAAGTAATGTGTAGTAACAAAATATCATTGTCATTTCACACATGTTTACACCTAATGTGTAGTAACAAAATATCATTGTCATTTCACACATGTTTACACCTAATGTGTAGTAACAAAATATCATTGTCATTTCACACATGTTTACAAGTAATGTGTAGTAACAAAATATCATTGTCATTTCACACATGTTTACACCTAATGTGTAGTAACAAAATATCATTGTCATTTCACACATGTTTACACCTAATGTGTAGTAACAAAATATCATTGTCATTTCACACATGTTTACACCTAATGTGTATTAACAAAATATCATTGTCATTTCACACATGTTTACAAGTAATGTGTAGTAACAAAATATCATTGTCATTTCACACATGTTTACAAGTAATGTGTAGTAACAAAATATCATTGTCATTTCACACATGTTTACACCTAATGTGTATTAACAAAATATCATTGTCATTTCACACATGTTTACACCTAATGTGTAGTAACAAAATATCATTGTCATTTCACACATGTTTACACCTAATGTGTATTAACAAAATATCATTGTCATTTCACACATGTTTACACCTAATGTGTAGTAACAAAATATCATTGTCATTTCACACATGTTTACACCTAATGTGTAGTAACAAAATATCATTGTCATTTCACACATGTTTACAAGTAATGTGTAGTAACAAAATATCATTGTCATTTCACACATGTTTACAAGTAATGTGTAGTAACAAAATATCATTGTCATTTCACACATGTTTACAAGTAATGTGTAGTAACAAAATATCATTGTCATTTCACACATGTTTACACCTAATGTGTATTAACAAAATATCATTGTCATTTCACACATGTTTACAAGTAATGTGTAGTAACAAAATATCATTGTCATTTCACACATGTTTACACCTAATGTGTATTAACAAAATATCATTGTCATTTCACACATGTTTACACCTAATGTGTATTAACAAAATATCATTGTCATTTCACACATGTTTACACCTAATGTGTATTAACAAAATATCATTGTCATTTCACACATGTTTACACCTAATGTGTAGTAACAAAATATCATTGTCATTTCACACATGTTTACAAGTAATGTGTAGTAACAAAATATCATTGTCATTTCACACATGTTTACAAGTAATGTGTAGTAACAAAATATCATTGTCATTTCACACATGTTTACACCTAATGTGTAGTAACAAAATATCATTGTCATTTCACACATGTTTACACCTAATGTGTATTAACAAAATATCATTGTCATTTCACACATGTTTACAAGTAATGTGTAGTAACAAAATATCATTGTCATTTCACACATGTTTACAAGTAATGTGTATTAACAAAATATCATTGTCATTTCACACATGTTTACACCTAATGTGTATTAACAAAATATCATTGTCATTTCACACATGTTTACACCTAATGTGTAGTAACAAAATATCATTAACAAAATATCATTGTCATTTCACACATGTTTACAAGTAATGTGTAGTAACAAAATATCATTGTCATTTCACACATGTTTACAAGTAATGTGTAGTAACAAAATATCATTGTCATTTCACACATGTTTACACCTAATGTGTAGTAACAAAATATC
Source organism: Tachypleus tridentatus (assembly GCF_004210375.1). Lineage (NCBI taxonomy): Eukaryota > Metazoa > Arthropoda > Merostomata > Xiphosura > Limulidae > Tachypleus > Tachypleus tridentatus. The sequence goes on along the minus strand of NC_134836.1, from coordinate 138,211,204 downwards.
ATTGTCATTTCACACATGTTTACAAGTAATGTGTAGTAACAAAATATCATTGTCATTTCACACATGTTTACACCTAATGTGTAGTAACAAAATATCATTGTCATTTCACACATGTTTACAAGTAATGTGTAGTAACAAAATATCATTGTCATTTCACACATGTTTACACCTAATGTGTAGTAACAAAATATCATTGTCATTTCACACATGTTTACACCTAATGTGTAGTAACAAAATATCATTGTCATTTCACACATGTTTACAAGTAATGTGTAGTAACAAAATATCATTGTCATTTCACACATGTTTACACCTAATGTGTAGTAACAAAATATCATTGTCATTTCACACATGTTTACACCTAATGTGTAGTAACAAAATATCATTGTCATTTCACACATGTTTACACCTAATGTGTATTAACAAAATATCATTGTCATTTCACACATGTTTACAAGTAATGTGTAGTAACAAAATATCATTGTCATTTCACACATGTTTACAAGTAATGTGTAGTAACAAAATATCATTGTCATTTCACACATGTTTACAAGTAATGTGTATTAACAAAATATCATTGTCATTTCACACATGTTTACACCTAATGTGTATTAACAAAATATCATTGTCATTTCACACATGTTTACACCTAATGTGTAGTAACAAAATATCATTGTCATTTCACACATGTTTACAAGTAATGTGTATTAACAAAATATCATTGTCATTTCACACATGTTTACAAGTAATGTGTAGTAACAAAATATCATTGTCATTTCACACATGTTTACAAGTAATGTGTATTAACAAAATATCATTGTCATTTCACACATGTTTACACCTAATGTGTAGTAACAAAATATCATTGTCATTTCACACATGTTTACAAGTAATGTGTAGTAACAAAATATCATTGTCATTTCACACATGTTTACAAGTAATGTGTAGTAACAAAATATCATTGTCATTTCACACATGTTTACAAGTAATGTGTAGTAACAAAATATCATTGTCATTTCACACATGTTTACACCTAATGTGTATTAACAAAATATCATTGTCATTTCACACATGTTTACACCTAATGTGTATTAACAAAATATCATTGTCATTTCACACATGTTTACACCTAATGTGTATTAACAAAATATCATTGTCATTTCACACATGTTTACAAGTAATGTGTAGTAACAAAATATCATTGTCATTTCACACATGTTTACAAGTAATGTGTATTAACAAAATATCATTGTCATTTCACACATGTTTACACCTAATGTGTATTAACAAAATATCATTGTCATTTCACACATGTTTACAAGTAATGTGTAGTAACAAAATATCATTGTCATTTCACACATGTTTACACCTAATGTGTAGTAACAAAATATCATTGTCATTTCACACATGTTTACAAGTAATGTGTAGTAACAAAATATCATTGTCATTTCACACATGTTTACAAGTAATGTGTATTAACAAAATATCATTGTCATTTCACACATGTTTACACCTAATGTGTATTAACAAAATATCATTGTCATTTCACACATGTTTACAAGTAATGTGTAGTAACAAAATATCATTGTCATTTCACACATGTTTACAAGTAATGTGTAGTAACAAAATATCATTGTCATTTCACACATGTTTACACCTAATGTGTATTAACAAAATATCATTGTCATTTCACACATGTTTACACCTAATGTGTATTAACAAAATATCATTGTCATTTCACACATGTTTACAAGTAATGTGTAGTAACAAAATATCATTGTCATTTCACACATGTTTACACCTAATGTGTAGTAACAAAATATCATTGTCATTTCACACATGTTTACACCTAATGTGTAGTAACAAAATATCATTGTCATTTCACACATGTTTACACCTAATGTGTAGTAACAAAATATCATTGTCATTTCACACATGTTTACACCTAATGTGTAGTAACAAAATATCATTGTCATTTCACACATGTTTACACCTAATGTGTAGTAACAAAATATCATTGTCATTTCACACATGTTTACACCTAATGTGTAGTAACAAAATATCATTGTCATTTCACACATGTTTACACCTAATGTGTAGTAACAAAATATCATTGTCATTTCACACATGTTTACAAGTAATGTGTATTAACAAAATATCATTGTCATTTCACACATGTTTACACCTAATGTGTATTAACAAAATATCATTGTCATTTCACACATGTTTACACCTAATGTGTAGTAACAAAATATCATTGTCATTTCACACATGTTTACAAGTAATGTGTAGTAACAAAATAACATTGTCATTTCACACATGTTTACAAGTAATGTGTAGTAACAAAATATCATTGTCATTTCACACATGTTTACAAGTAATGTGTAGTAACAAAATATCATTGTCATTTCACACACACTAATGTGTTTAACATCATTGTCATTTACATGTTTGTAATGTGTAGTAACAAAATATCATTGTCATTTCACATGTTTACAATAATGTAGTAACAAAATATCATTGTCATTTCACACATGTTTACAAGTAATGTGTAGTAACAAAATATCATTGTCATTTCACACATGTTTACAAGTAATGTGTAGTAACAAAATATCATTGTCATTTCACACATGTTTACACCTAATGTGTATTAACAAAATATCATTGTCAAACATATCATTGTATTAACAAAATATCATTGTCATTTCACACATGTTTACAAGTAATGTGTATTAACAAAATATCATTGTCATTTCACACATGTTTACAAGTAATGTGTAGTAACAAAATATCATTGTCATTTCACACATGTTTACAAGTAATGTGTAGTAACAAAATATCATTGTCATTTCACACATGTTTACACCTAATGTGTATTAACAAAATATCATTGTCATTTCACACATGTTTACACCTAATGTGTAGTAACAAAATATCATTGTCATTTCACACATGTTTACACCTAATGTGTAGTAACAAAATATCATTGTCATTTCACACATGTTTACAAGTAATGTGTAGTAACAAAATATCATTGTCATTTCACACATGTTTACAAGTAATGTGTATTAACAAAATATCATTGTCATTTCACACATGTTTACACCTAATGTGTATTAACAAAATATCATTGTCATTTCACACATGTTTACAAGTAATGTGTAGTAACAAAATAACATTGTCATTTCACACATGTTTACAAGTAATTTGTAGTAACAAAATATCATTGTCATTTCACACATGTTTACAAGTAATGTGTAGTAACAAAATATCATTGTCATTTCACACATGTTTACAAGTAATGTGTAGTAACAAAATATCATTGTCATTTCACACATGTTTACACCTAATGTGTATTAACAAAATATCATTGTCATTTCACACATGTTTACACCTAATGTGTAGTAACAAAATATCATTGTCATTTCACACATGTTTACACCTAATGTGTAGTAACAAAATATCATTGTCATTTCACACATGTTTACACCTAATGTGTATTAACAAAATATCATTGTCATTTCACACATGTTTACAAGTAATGTGTAGTAACAAAATATCATTGTCATTTCACACATGTTTACACCTAATGTGTATTAACAAAATATCATTGTCATTTCACACATGTTTACACCTAATGTGTATTAACAAAATATCATTGTCATTTCACACATGTTTACACCTAATGTGTATTAACAAAATATCATTGTCATTTCACACATGTTTACACCTAATGTGTAGTAACAAAATATCATTGTCATTTCACACATGTTTACACCTAATGTGTAGTAACAAAATATCATTGTCATTTCACACATGTTTACAAGTAATGTGTAGTAACAAAATAACATTGTCATTTCACACATGTTTACAAGTAATGTGTAGTAACAAAATATCATTGTCATTTCACACATGTTTTACACCTAATGTGTAGTAACAAAATATCATTGTCATTTGTATTAACAAAATATCATTGTCATTTCACACATGTTTACACCTAATGTGTAGTAACAAAATATCATTGTCATTTCACACATGTTTACACCTAATGTGTATTAACAAAATATCATTGTCATTTCACACATGTTTACACCTAATGTGTAGTAACAAAATATCATTGTCATTTCACACATGTTTACACCTAATGTGTATTAACAAAATATCATTGTCATTTCACACATGTTTACAAGTAATGTGTAGTAACAAAATATCATTGTCATTTCACACATGTTTACAAGTAATGTGTAGTAACAAAATATCATTGTCATTTCACACATGTTTACACCTAATGTGTAGTAACAAAATATCATTGTCATTTCACACATGTTTACAAGTAATGTGTAGTAACAAAATATCATTGTCATTTCACACATGTTTACACCTAATGTGTAGTAACAAAATATCATTGTCATTTCACACATGTTTACAAGTAATGTGTAGTAACAAAATATCATTGTCATTTCACACATGTTTACACCTAATGTGTAGTAACAAAATATCATTGTCATTTCACACATGTTTACACCTAATGTGTAGTAACAAAATATCATTGTCATTTCACACATGTTTACAAGTAATGTGTAGTAACAAAATATCATTGTCATTTCACACATGTTTGTAATGTGTAGTAACAAAATATCATTGTCATTTCACACATGTTTACACCTAATGTGTATTAACAAAATATCATTGTCATTTCACACATGTTTACAAGTAATGTGTAGTAACAAAATATCATTGTCATTTCACACATGTTTACAAGTAATGTGTAGTAACAAAATATCATTGTCATTTCACACATGTTTACAAGTAATGTGTATTAACAAAATATCATTGTCATTTCACACATGTTTACACCTAATGTGTATTAACAAAATATCATTGTCATTTCACACATGTTTACACCTAATGTGTAGTAACAAAATATCATTGTCATTTCACACATGTTTACAAGTAATGTGTATTAACAAAATATCATTGTCATTTCACACATGTTTACAAGTAATGTGTAGTAACAAAATATCATTGTCATTTCACACATGTTTACAAGTAATGTGTATTAACAAAATATCATTGTCATTTCACACATGTTTACACCTAATGTGTAGTAACAAAATATCATTGTCATTTCACACATGCTACAAGTAATGTGTAGTAACAAAATATCATTGTCATTTCACACATGTTTACAAGTAATGTGTAGTAACAAAATATCATTGTCATTTCACACATGTTTACAAGTAATGTGTATTAACAAAATATCATTGTCATTTCACACATGTTTACACCTAATGTGTATTAACAAAATATCATTGTCATTTCACACATGTTTACACCTAATGTGTATTAACAAAATATCATTGTCATTTCACACATGTTTACAAGTAATGTGTATTAACAAAATATCATTGTCATTTCACACATGTTTACAAGTAATGTGTAGTAACAAAATATCATTGTCATTTCACACATGTTTACAAGTAATGTGTATTAACAAAATATCATTGTCATTTCACACATGTTTACACCTAATGTGTATTAACAAAATATCATTGTCATTTCACACATGTTTACAAGTAATGTGTAGTAACAAAATATCATTGTCATTTCACACATGTTTACACCTAATGTGTAGTAACAAAATATCATTGTCATTTCACACATGTTTACAAGTAATGTGTAGTAACAAAATATCATTGTCATTTCACACATGTTTACAAGTAATGTGTATTAACAAAATATCATTGTCATTTCACACATGTTTACACCTAATGTGTATTAACAAAATATCATTGTCATTTCACACATGTTTACAAGTAATGTGTAGTAACAAAATATCATTGTCATTTCACACATGTTTACAAGTAATGTGTAGTAACAAAATATCATTGTCATTTCACACATGTTTACAAGTAATGTGTAGTAACAAAATATCATTGTCATTTCACACATGTTTACAAGTAATGTGTAGTAACAAAATATCATTGTCATTTCACACATGTTTACACCTAATGTGTATTAACAAAATATCATTGTCATTTCACACATGTTTACAAGTAATGTGTAGTAACAAAATATCATTGTCATTTCACACATGTTTACACCTAATGTGTAGTAACAAAATATCATTGTCATTTCACACATGTTTACACCTAATGTGTATTAACAAAATATCATTGTCATTTCACACATGTTTACAAGTAATGTGTAGTAACAAAATATCATTGTCATTTCACACATGTTTACACCTAATGTGTATTAACAAAATATCATTGTCATTTCACACATGTTTACACCTAATGTGTATTAACAAAATATCATTGTCATTTCACACATGTTTACACCTAATGTGTATTAACAAAATATCATTGTCATTTCACACATGTTTACACCTAATGTGTATTAACAAAATATCATTGTCATTTCACACATGTTTACACCTAATGTGTATTAACAAAATATCATTGTCATTTCACACATGTTTACACCTAATGTGTATTAACAAAATATCATTGTCATTTCACACATGTTTACAAGTAATGTGTAGTAACAAAATATCATTGTCATTTCACACATGTTTACACCTAATGTGTAGTAACAAAATATCATTGTCATTTCACACATGTTTACAAGTAATGTGTAGTAACAAAATATCATTGTCATTTCACACATGTTTACAAGTAATATGTAGTAACAAAATATCATTGTCATTTCACACATGTTTACAAGTAATGTGTAGTAACAAAATATCATTGTCATTTCACACATGTTTACACCTAATGTGTAGTAACAAAATATCATTGTCATTTCACACATGTTTACACCTAATGTGTATTAACAAAATATCATTGTCATTTCACACATGTTTACACCTAATGTGTAGTAACAAAATATCATTGTCATTTCACACATGTTTACACCTAATGTGTATTAACAAAATATCATTGTCATTTCACACATGTTTACAAGTAATGTGTAGTAACAAAATATCATTGTCATTTCACACATGTTTACACCTAATGTGTATTAACAAAATATCATTGTCATTTCACACATGTTTACACCTAATGTGTATTAACAAAATATCATTGTCATTTCACACATGTTTACAAGTAATATGTAGTAACAAAATATCATTGTCATTTCACACATGTTTACACCTAATGTGTATTAACAAAATATCATTGTCATTTCACACATGTTTACAAGTAATGTGTAGTAACAAAATATCATTGTCATTTCACACATGTTTACAACAAAATAATGTGTAGTATGTGTAGTAACAAAATATCATTGTCATTTCACACACATGTTTACACCTAATGTGTATTAACAAAATATCATTGTCATTTCACACATGTTTACAAGTAATGTGTAGTAACAAAATATCATTGTCATTTCACACATGTTTACACCTAATGTGTATTAACAAAATATCATTGTCATTTCACACATGTTTACACCTAATGTGTATTAACAAAATATCATTGTCATTTCACACATGTTTACACCTAATGTGTATTAACAAAATATCATTGTCATTTCACACATGTTTACAAGTAATGTGTAGTAACAAAATATCATTGTCATTTCACACATGTTTACAAGTAATGTGTAGTAACAAAATATCATTGTCATTTCACACATGTTTACACCTAATGTGTAGTAACAAAATATCATTGTCATCACACATGTCATAACAAAATATCATTGTCACATGTTTACACCTAATGTGTAGTAACAAAATATCATTGTCATTTCACACATGTTTACACCTAATGTGTATTAACAAAATATCATTGTCATTTCACACATGTTTACACCTAATGTGTAGTAACAAAATATCATTGTCATTTCACACATGTTTACACCTAATGTGTATTAACAAAATATCATTGTCATTTCACACATGTTTACAAGTAATGTGTAGTAACAAAATATCATTGTCATTTCACACATGTTTACAAGTAATGTGTAGTAACAAAATAACATTGTCATTTCACACATGTTTACAAGTAATTTGTAGTAACAAAATATCATTGTCATTTCACACATGTTTACAAGTAATGTGTAGTAACAAAATATCATTGTCATTTCACACATGTTTACAAGTAATATGTAGTAACAAAATATCATTGTCATTTCACACATGTTTACACCTAATGTGTATTAACAAAATATCATTGTCATTTCACACATGTTTACAAGTAATGTGTAGTAACAAAATATCATTGTCATTTCACACATGTTTACACCTAATGTGTAATAACAAAATATCATTGTCATTTCACACATGTTTACACCTAATGTGTAGTAACAAAATATCATTGTCATTTCACACATGTTTACACCTAATGTGTAGTAACAAAATATCATTGTCATTTCACACATGTTTACACCTAATGTGTATTAACAAAATATCAATGTCATTTCACACATGTTTACAAGTAATATTTTTGTTAACATATTTCCTCTTGAAACATAATTTTTTCAATCTTTAATTACCTACCTTTAATGTATAGTTTTAGTTCATTATTTTCAATAAACATTAACCAACCATACACCTGCCATAAAATAAACGTTTGGTTTTATAGCGTTTTACTTTTTCAAGAGATTAAACATCCAAAACTGTTTAAAAGATAGTGGTCCTTATCTAACAAAGATCCAGAGCTGGTAATAAACGTTTAACGACCTATAAAACATTAAGTTGCATTTTCTTCGAATCAACGTACAGAATCCTGAAACAAAAGTACATTAAAGTAACTTATCTACTGGTTTTATATCCGCTACGTGTTTTAACATTTAAATTATAGATAACTTAATAATTCGAAACGAACAGCAGAGCTGTGATGAAGAGATTACACACTAAACGTATAGAACACATACTGGCCCGCTTCTCTTTGACTTAAAGATTATATTAATAAAGTGCGAGGATAGTTCACGAAACTTCTAACTATATGAAACCAAACTTAGAATATAAAAACCCTATCTTGTCTCCCTGCGGTACAACGATTATTTAGTTTCGTCTCACTTGAAGATAGAACTATTGTTAGTTGGTATAGTTTATACTATGATATATAACATGGTTAAGTGGTTACTATAACAGCAGATAGCCAGATGTGACTTTGTTCTAAAGCAAAACATACAAAAAACACTCGGAACTTATATTTGGACAGATAGTATGGTTACTTTGTAACTTACATTGGGAAAGATAGTATAGTTACATTGTAACTTACACAGGGATAGATAGTATGCTTAGTTTGTAACTTATACTAAGATAGATAGTATGCTTAGTTTGTAACTTATACTAAGATAGATAGTATGGTTAGTTTGTAACTTATACTGGGATAAATAGTATGGTTAATTTGTAACTAATACTGAGACAGATACTGTGGTTAGTTTGTAACTTATACTTAGTATGATTAGTTTATAACGTAAAGTATGATTAGTGACTGTGTTTTACTATATATCCTTGAAAACATTCATACTAAAGATTAATAATTACAGTAATAATCAATAACATAATTTGTAGTAGCCTAAAAAAACAGGAATTTTTTTATCTTGTTTCGTATCTCACTTTCATAGTTTGGGGAAAATGTAAATTATAACAAGTTCATAATTTTCACTCAGCAACTCGTAATAAACTTATTTAATCTCTATTTTTGTATTCTGAAAATAATCTGACACCCTACTTATGGAATCTCTAACCGCTTGTGCATTAAAAAGGAAACATATAAGACAAGTTGATGTAATTGAATTAGAAAATTTCCAGAATACTGTTAAAAGTGATAGAGAGGCAAACAGTAGAAATTAAAGATGAAAATAACTGAATTATACTGTTGAAATAAATAACTCAATGAACGTGTACTACATATAAGACACGCACCAAATATTATGTTAATTATCGAGTTGAAACAATAAATTCGAAAGCATGTGCTGCATGTCAAACATGCAACAATGAAAAATATTTGAATTTAATAAAAGATAATAAAGAACAATGTTAATTGTTGTCTTGAAACATTGAAGTCAACAATCGTGTTCTACATTAAAAAATATAACAAAACAATGCAATTGTTGACGAGAAATAATACATTCAAGAAGCATGTATTACATTTGAAACATGGAGTAAAGTGGATGTTATTTGTTGTCCACAAACAACTAATATAAGAAATAATTACCATATGTAAAATATATATATGAAAGGACAATATTAATTGTTCACTTGAAATAACACAGCTGAGAGACAGAAACAAGTAAACACGTCACAAATAAAAATGGAACATTCACAACTGTGACGTAATAAGATTCAGTTGTTAAAAAGAAACACAAGTGTAAACAAAATATTCATGGTTCTGTTGAGTGTTTGTTCAAATTAACAAACTCAAGCGACATCATAATTGTATGTTAAACATGCTCAGACTTAAAGGAAGTTAATTGTTAATTTATTATTGATTTCACAAGACATGTACCACAAGTAAACAAGCACAGTGTTATGTGTTATTTTAAAACACAGTGTTATGTGTTATTTTAAAATACTAGAGAAAACGAAAGTAACAGTACATATATAACGAGAAATGAGATTCGAAGAAACTTGTATCCAGATCTGGAAATCTTCTGTTTTCATCTACAAAATGTTCCTGGCTACGCATTATGTAACACAATATTTCCATTTTGAAATGTTACAATAGTATAATTACAATAACTTCTATAGAACAGCTCTTCTAGGTAAATAACTTACAGGACATTTTAATGTGAGAACTTTTGTTCCAATAAACAAAAATCTATTAATCACGTATTATTACATTTGAACGTTTTATTGTAGCTTCTGTAATAATGAATTACTTATTCTGACTAATTCGTAACCTGTTATACCACAGAATACGAATATTGCTGAAATAAAAAACACACTAAAGATCTTATCACGTGTTTAATAGAAAACTAGAATATCAGAATGTGAAACATAAATGAAAAATGGTGTCAAAACATAGAGAAGTTATTGGTTCCGCGTGCGGATCTCATATAAATATCAGAGGAACACAGTGATACTCCAACAAACCACAGCTAAGAAAGTTTCTTTCAACGTTTTCCCAAAGTTAAAATGAAGACTACGGTAAGTTGATACTACATTATGTGTTCCATATACATCATGAAACGTAGTTAATTACGTGGACAGTAATTTAAAGTTTAATCAATGTATTTTATGTAATATGTTAATATATCATCTGGACGTTTATTGTTTTGTTGAGACATCAGATAATTCTCGAATCTGTTTCCTTTGAAGAAATTCTGTCAGTGGTTCTGAAAATGTTGCATTTGTTTTGGACGAGAAACTAATTTCATATGTCTATAATCACATGAGTCTATAGACACAGCTATAACTGTAACACATGAGTCTATAGACACAGCTATAACTGTAACAATGAGTCAAAAGACACAGCTATAACTGTAACACATGAGTCTATAGACACAGCTATAACTGTAACACATGAGTCTATAGACACAGCTATAACAGTAACAATGAGTCTATAGACACAGCTATAACTGTAACACGTGAGTCTATAGACACAGCTATAACTGTAACACATGAGTCTATAGACACAGCTATAACTGTAACACATGAGTCTATAGACACAGCTATAACTGTAACACATAAGTCTATAGACACAGCTATAACTGTGACATATCAGTCTATAGACACAGCTATAACTGTAACACGTGAGTCTATAGACACAGCTATAACTGTGACATATCAGTCTATAGACACAGCTATAACTGTAACACGTGAGTCTATAGACACAGCTATAACTGTGACATATCAGTCTATAGACACAGCTATAACTGTAACACGTGAGTCTATAGACACAGCTATAACTGTAACACGTGAGTCTATAGACACAGCTATAACTGTAACACATGAGTCTATAGACACAGCTATAACTGTAACACATGAGTCTATAGACACAGCTATAACTGTAACACGTGAGTCTATAGACACAGCTATAACTGTAACACATGCGTCTATAGACACAGCTATAACTGTAACACATGAGTCTATAGACACAGCTATAACTGTATCAGACATATTTACACTTTTTTCATTTCTTTATTTCATGATTCATTAGCCACCTTGGTCAATTACACGTAACCTGTACAATGATTTTTACAATAATGATTTTTATCTTTAAGTATTGATCATCTGATATCAGTTATATAAATATCTATTCTGGGTTTTCTGGTTGTTTGTATAATATTAATATTGTTTTATCTACAACAAAATTGTTTCAGTTATAAAAGGTAATTACAACAGTTTGTTTAGGTTTGTAGTCATTGTTTAAATATACCGTCATTGTTTCATTTTCAGTACTCTTACTTCAGTTATATCAGTGTTGTTTCAGTTACATTAGTGATGTTTGTCTTGTATTATTATTGTTTTAGTTTCAGTAATATCCGAGATGTAACAATATACTTTAACTATCTCTATTTTGTCAGTTGTGTTATTGTGACAGTACAAGTTTATTTGAATTATATTAATTAATACGTTCTGAATTACACATTTAAGAATTTCTTCGATGTTTAATAAGTGTAAGCTTACGTTGTACTCACGGTGTTTACACATCTCTATCTGTCTACAGTTAAAGTCTAAAATGTTCCCAATTTTAATTTTATATCAAAAGTTGGAACCTTATAAAGGTACGCCGTTTACATCTATTTATTTATAGCTGCTACCGATAGGTGTCTCTTATACAATTTATTTTATTGTAGAAATGTATTAATAAAATATAATTATAATATTGTATCTGTTTTTACAGCTGCTTTGTTTGGCTCTATTCGCTCTCTTTGCCGTAGCGTACTCTGGTTACTTGCGCTACGCACCCTACTATGGATATGGTGGATACTACGGCCGTGTAGGGTACCCTTATGGCTACGGTGGGTATGGTTATGGATATCCTTACGGTTACCGCGGTTATGGCTATGGTTATCCTTATGGTTACCGCGGTTATGGCTATGGTTATCCTCACGGTGGGTACTACGGCTATCCTTACAGAGGTTATCTTGGTCATAGATATCCTTACGGTGGACACTACTGGTAAACAGGACAGCAGGTTTCTTGGATTCTATTTAAATCAGAAACTGTACTTGAAATGTTAATGTAAGAGAAACTATGTTAGTTATTAAATATCATGTTTACACAGGAACTGTTAGATGACCACTGTTGTCTGAATTATTCTAATAAAAACGATAAATGTTGCTATTTTCTATAATAAAATAAACATTTCAAAACGGCTTTACTGTTTGTTGATGTATATTTGTTTTTTGTTTGCTTACAGCTAGAGTTAAATGTTTGTTTGCCATATAACATTGAACACTAGAGGGTAAACTCACATTTCTTGTACTAAGTTTTCACTAAAACTATTTGACTACTCATACACTACTTAGTAAAAATTGAAGAAAAAAAATGTTTTCACCCTTACGTTGGTTATAATAGTTTGTAGTTGAGTTCAAAGCTACAAAATTGGCTATCTGTGCTTTGACCACAACTGGAATGAATTATTAAGAGGAATGTTACGTGTATGTTTTAAATATATAAATCCTGTAAACAGTGCTGTTATTGTGTTACCTCCTAAACAGAATATGGAGTTGTAAAGAAGGAATGAACATAAACGATAAATTATCACACAACATGTTTCATATAAACACCTTGTCTTCCTGGAAATCGACGTCTTTTATTTTAAGATGTTTGCTTTACCCAACTTTGGGTGCGCGATGTTATAAAACAGTGACTTTCTAAAATTTTGTTAAGTGTGAAAAAGTGAACTTTTATCGTTTGTAGATATTTTATTTATTTTATTTTTCTATTTCATAATGGTATTTTTTCTTCCTAAAGTATTAACAAGGTTTCTTGTTCCCCTAGCGAGAGAACTCGGTCTTCGAAAACGAAGCATTTTTAAACGTTAGGCCTAACTGTAGACTTAAATGATTGGATCTGAATTGAGACATATTGGTATACCGTTATCTATTAGTCATGAAAAGATAAAGAGGTAACTTAATGTGTTTCATATCTTGTTTGTTTATGTTAACGAAGTAATTGTTTATTGAAATTAGTGCTACAAATGTCCTTATTTTGCACTTGCATAAACGTTATCTAGCACGAATACACACAAAATTGACTTGTATACGTTATTCTTTTAATTGCCTAGATGCATCATATGGGTTTACAAGAACGTCGATGGTCAAATAAAAAATAAAATGTAAAATTATTTCAAAGAGAAACAAGTGACTGAAATATTACCTCCGTTCCGTTTTGTATCCATACTAAGTAGTATAGAAATGTTAAACAGTTAATATTAACCTTATGATATCTTGTTACGTTAGTTTCATGGAATATCAGGTCGCAAATTCTTTTTATAATACACGCACAAAAGGAGTAATAATGTGTTATTTGAACTTTACGGCGTATTTTCAATAAAATCACAATTACTCAATGCTTTACTGATTTCACAACCCCTTCAATGTAAGTCTGAAGACGTACAACCATACGAACCTGGTTTTGATACCCGTGGTGAGCGAAGTAAACAAACAGCTTCTTGCTTAGCTTGGTTTTTTTACCAACAAGCAAAGTGTTGTTTCGTGTTTGACGTCTTTCACTTTTCGTAAGCCGTTTATTCGTGTGAATTAAAGTAGAATTTCTATTCTAGAAATACCACCCTATACAATAATTAGGTCTGTTTTGACCGGTTTACTAATTTTCCAGTCGTCATCTTTTAATCACACACAGAAAATCTAAGGAACAAAAACGAAACGTTTGGTCTTTCTGTTGATACAAAACAAACACACGTGCCTATGTTTTACATATTTTAATCAAGTATGATTGTAACGTATAGGAAAAATAAACCAATGGCTTATTATTTAGGAAGCTGTAGAAAAACATATTCATTGGTGAGAGATGTTGCCTGGTAAACAAAGACTTAAATAATTATAAAGTATAATGTGAACCTGAGGGTTCAGGGTTTGTGTCCCTTGTCGAGATACGAGATCTTTTGTTTTAAGGGCCAAGTTTTTATTATAAAAGTGATGGGTAAATCTTATTTTTTAATTGGAGTATTCAAGGAGTTGTCGGCTGATGCCATTGACTCGCTGCCTGTCCCTCTAGAGTACGAACTGAAAATGAGAAATGGCTTACACACATAATCTTTGTGTATCTTTTCGCAAATTCCAGGAACGCAAATTCGACGTTCTCTGAAAATAAAAAAGTTACTGAAACAAGGCCGTATGTATGATTCCGAACGGATTGCTTCCTGTGGGATAGCTGTGGATTTCAGAACTGATGAGATTCAAATCTGAGCGGTACTACAAAATATTTTGAACTTTAACCCTCTACTACACACTGTAACGCACGAGTAACAAATCTATCTCTGTTGCTCAACACGTATGTTTCTGTTCTCTTGTTAAAGGTTACAGTCTAAATATACAAATATTAGTAACAAATCTATCTTTGTTGCTCAACACGTATGTTTCTGTTCTCTTGCTAAAGGTTACAGTCTAAATATACAAATATTAGTAACAAATCTATCTTTGTTGCTCAACACGTATGTTTCTGTTCTCTTGTTAAAGGTTACAGTCTAAATATACAAATATTTTAGCAACAGAGTCGTTACCTAAAGTAACATTTCTGAGTTGAGGAACCAACACAAATGTCACATGAGGTCTGTAGTTAGTAAAAGAGTAACGTTGTCTATTACTTTAAAATTAGGGAGTATCGTTTGAGCGTATCGACCTTACACTGTTCTACAAACACGAACAGCTTTGTACCCGTGAGCAGAATATCTTGTCAGAAAACAACCAAATATATCACTTTTTTTCAAGTTTTGATTGGATATTACTGCGGTGAAGTAAAAACCAATGCATGTGTTTACGTCACAAATTGGTTTCACCCATATTCTTAGAGAAAAATTTAAATCGTACAAAATAGTTCCACTTGCCCAAAGCGGTTTAGGTTTGTCCATGACCCGGAATGTGAGAATAATGGGTAGAGGCGAGTCAGGTGTTTGTTGAATTTTCGTACAAGATGGCTGTCGTCACCGTCATTCAATGGAAACACAAGTATACAAGACCCCCACCGCTAACTGTCGCGCTAGTGTTTAACAACGAATAGCAGAATTGATCGTGACTTATAACGCCCTCACGACTGAAAGGGTAAGCATGTTCGGGAATGGAACTCGAACCTTAGCCACCAGGCCATGTTTAAACGATATCTGTACTTCATCCATTAAAAGTTCATTAATTATGTTAGGGTTACAAACGGCAATTCTTAATATTATCAAATTAAAAAGTGTTCGAATGAAATTTAGAGAAAAGACACTTGGATGACTATAATAGTAGATAAAAACATGTATATTTCTGATGTACACTAATGAACTGAAATAATGCTTGTCCACACCTTGACCTCGGAATCTTAAGACGACATTTGAAGTTAGGGATAATAGCTTTGTCCAGTTAAACGGTTGAAATCAGTCTCTAACATTTAATGATGTCGTTAGACGACATTGAAGAGATTGAAACGAGAATTCGGAATATGTTACGTGTTTTACCTTCAATTAACTCGGACATTTAGTTTCTAGGTCTGCTGTTGTTGCCCAACAGATTCCTGGTTGGATTCCTCGTGCTGTTGCTGTTTTTCTCCAGCAAACTGAAAGATTTTTAGATGTGTCCCAAAACAACGTGAATTCCCCCAAATTGCCCAGAAACAGAGTGGTTAAAGATTTGTTTGTTTTAGGCAAACACATAATAGGAATAGAACCCCGGATTTTAGTGTTGAATTTTGTGAACTTATCACTGTCCAATCGGAAAGCTAAAGGTTATAGAAGCATTTGCGGTTTCATACTATTCATAATTAAGTGTAGTAATTGTTAATTGTGGATTTTCTACGTTTTCGATGAAAATCTTACTTTAACGATAAGTTGGTGATTTTAAATAGAATGTTATAACACTGCAAAAACAAAAGTAAATTTGGCGGTGACGTAACATAAAACGACATGTTTAAAATATTTTGATAACAGCTCAAATCTGATTAATGAATATTTAGTTTAAAATACAGTACTGTCGAAAACAATTTACTTTTTATTAAATAAAACATTTGACGAAACAT
Organism: Tachypleus tridentatus; assembly: GCF_004210375.1. NCBI lineage: Eukaryota > Metazoa > Arthropoda > Merostomata > Xiphosura > Limulidae > Tachypleus > Tachypleus tridentatus. The sequence goes on along the minus strand of NC_134836.1, from coordinate 138,194,058 downwards.
AATCTGTTACCAATAAAGTTCAACAGTTTCACTATTTCTCTTCTATTTTTGAAACAAAAAAAAAAAAAGAGTTATTTTGTCACCACCAGGTGATGTAGCGGTAAACCTATTGACGTATAATATTAAACGTGATTTTTATAACCACGTATAGTAAATAACAGATATCCTATCGCGCTTAACCACAAAACAAACTGTTTTGTTACTAACCGACATATCAACGGTTGTTTTTCACACACTCAACACAACTCAGGGTTTAACGTGAATAGTGTACTTGAACAATTAATAATAACAGGAAGTTAGCACAATAACGTGTGGTAAACAGAGACACGTGTAAATTGGTACGTATAAACAATCCACAACATAACGCGTGGTAAACAGAGACACGTGTAAATTGATACGTAAAAACAATCCACAACATAACGTATGGTAAAAAGAGACACGTGTAAACTGGTATGTGTAAACAATCTACAACATAACGTATGGTAAAAAGAGACACGTGTAAACTGGTATGTATAAACAATCTACAACATAACGTATGGTAAAAAGAGACACGTGTAAACTGGTATGTATAAACAATCTACAACATAACGTGTGGTCAACACAGACACGTGTAAACTGGTATGTATAAACAATCCACAACATAACGTATGGTAAAAAGAGACACGTGTAAACTGGTATGTATAAACAATCTACAACATAACGTGTGGTCAACACAGACACGTGTAAACTGGTATGTATAAACAATCCACAACATAACGTATGGTAAAAAGAGACACGTGTAAACTGGTATGTATAAACAATCCACAACATAACGTATGGTAAAAAGAGACACGTGTAAACTGGTATGTATAAACAATCTACAACATAACGTGTGGTCAACACAGACACGTGTAAACTGGTATGTATAAACAATCCACAACATAACGTATGGTAAAAAGAGACACGTGTAAACTGGTATGTATAAACAATCCACAACATAACGTATGGTAAAAAGAGACACGTGTAAACTGGTATGTATAAACAATCCACAACATAACGTGTGGTAAACAGACACGTGTAAACTGGTATGTATAAACAATCTACAACATAACGTATGGTAAAAAGAGACACGTGTAAACTGGTATGTATAAACAATCTACAACATAACGTATGGTAAAAACAGACACGTGTAAACTGGTATGTATAAACAATCTACAACATAACGTATGGTAAAAAGAGACACGTATAAACAATCTACAACATCCCCCACACTGTCAGAGCGAGGACAAGGAAATAACCTTGTGGGAAGGGTGCTTCTAAAACTAGGGCCCACACACCGGTAAATACACACCATTTATAGATTTAATGTCTACTTTCACGCCTAGAATTAACTAAAAATACAAATTGAAAAGTAGTTATGAGTGCTATAACCCACACTCACCACACCTACATCTTATGATTGTTTTATTCAGCCGATAGAGGGCTGAAATATTACAGAGAAGAGAAAGAAAGATAAGACAAATACGAATGACAAATTAGGTTATTAAATACAAATCAACAACAAAGCATTTTTACTTATTGGAAGAATGAAATAACAACATAAAGTAAAAACAATCGAAAGAACATGTAAATAAAACATTTAATTAAAACATGTAAATAAAACATTTAATTAAAACGTAAATAAAACGTAATTAAAATATGTAAATAAAACGCAAATAAAACATGTAATTAAAACATGTAAATAAAACATTTAATTAAAACATGTAAATAAAACGTAAATAAAACATGTAATTAATATATGTAAATAAAACGTAAATAAAATATGTAAATAAAACATGTAATTAAACATGTAAATATTCGTTTTGTGTGATATATATGAAACAACAAATCTTCTATCACTTTCTTACTGTAGACTCAGAAGTGTCATAGCTTAAACGCTAAAATTTAGGTTTTGATACACGCAGTGGCCAGAGAACATTGTGTTTAACAAAAAACGAACAATTATTCTACATAATGTTTATAACATTCAGTGTATGTAATTTCAGGAGTTTGAACGACAGTGTAATCCACATTTGTCCATTTTACACCATACCTAAGTGTTACAATTCATACCAGTCCAATTTATACTAGTGCTTAAAAGTTGCAATCCATCCTGGTCCACTTTACACCAGTATCTAAAGGTTCTAGTTGACTCTCCTCCACTTTACACCAGTATCTAAAGGTTACAGTTGACTCTCCTCCACTTTACTTCAGAACCTAAAGGTTACAGTTGACTCTCCTCCACTTTACACCAGTATCTAAAGGTTACAGTTGACTCTCCTCCACTTTACACCAGTACCTGAAGGTTACAGTTGACTTTCGTCCACTTTACACAAGTTTAAGGTTACAGTTGACTCTCGTTCACTGTACACCAGTACCTAAAGGTTACAGTTGACTCTCGTCCACTTTATACTGATATCTAAATGTTGCAGTCGACTCTCGTCAACTTTGTACCAAATCTAAAGGTTACAGTTAACTCTCGTCCACTTTACACCGATATCTAAAGATTACAGTCAACTCTTGTCAACTTTGTACCAAATCTAAAGGTTACAGTTAACTCTCGTCCACTTTACTTCGGTATCTAAAGATTACAGTCGACTCTCGTCAACTTTGTACCAAATCTAAAGGTTACAGTTAACTCTCGTCCACTTTACACCAATATCTAAAGATTACAGTCAACTCTTGTCAACTTTGTACCAAATCTAAAGGTTACAGTTAACTCTCGTCCACTTTACACCAATATGTAAAGATTACAGTCGACTATCGTCAACTTTGTACCAAACCTAAAGGTTACAGTTAACTCTCGTCCACTTTACACCAATATCAAAAGATTACAGTCAACTCTCGTCAACTTTTTACAACATCTAAAGGTTACAGTTAACTCTCGTCCACTTTACTTCGGTATCTAAAGATTACAGTCGACTCTCGTCAAATTTGTACAAAATCTGAAGGTTACAGTTAACTCTCCTCGACTTTACACCAGAACCTAAAGGTTATAGTTGACTCTCCTCCACTTTACACCAGTATCTAAAGGTTACAGTTGACTCTTCTCCACTTTACACCAGAACCTAAAGGTTACAGTTGACCCTCGTCCACTTTACACCAGTATCTAAAGGTTACAGTTGACTCTCCTCCACTTTACACCAGAACCTAAAGGTTACAGTTGACTCTCGTCCTCTTTACACCAGTATCTAAAGGTTACAGTTGACTCTCCTCCACTTTACACCAGTATCTAAAGGTTAAGTTGACTCTCCTCCACTTTACACCAGTTTAAAGTTACAGTTGACTCTCGTTCACTGTACAACAGTACCTGAAAGTTACAGTTGACTCTCGTCTACTTTATACTGATAACTAAATGTTGCAGCCGACTCTCGTCAACTTTACACCGATATCTAAAGATTACAGTCAACTCTTGTCAACTGTGTACAAAATCTAAAAGTTACAGTTGACTCTCCTCCACTTTACACCAGTATCTAAAGGTTACAGTTGACTCTCGTCAACTTTGTACCAAACCTAAAGGTTACAGTTAACTCTCGTCCACTTTACACCAATATCTAAAGATTACAGTCAACTTTCGTCAACTTTGTACAAAATCTAAAGGTTACAGTTAACTCTCGTCCACTTTACTTCGGTATCTAAAGATTACAGTCGACTCTCGTCAAATTTGTACAAAATCTAAAGGTTACAGTTAACTCTCCTCGACTTTACACCAGAACCTAAAGGTTATAGTTGACTCTCCTCCACTTTACACCAGAACCTAAAGGTTACAGTTGACCCTCGTCCACTTTACACCAGTATCTAAAGGTTACAGTTAACTCTCGTCCACTTTACACCGATATCTAAAGATTACAGTCGACTCTCGTCAACTTTGTACCAAATCTAAAGGTTACAGTTAACTCTTGTCGACTTTACACCGGTATCTCAAAGTTACTGTTCGTAACTTATCAGCTTATGCTTTGTTTTCATGTTGTGTTATTTATTAGAAGATGTAAGTTGTTCGTCCAACTTTTTGTGTTTACTTGACACACGTTTCTATTGTTGTTTGAAGTGTTCCAACTTTCTCTTGTGAACACAGTGTTTAACAACTACAGTCGTTCTGTGGTTGTTTTAGTAAATCAAGTTATTATAAGTTTAATAAAATAGTTCTACTTTCGCCCATATTACATAAAGTAACTTATAGCCTGAGAATTGTTAGTGACGTATAGCAACTTTAGAAAACGAATTTAATCAAAAAATGAAAAAATAGCTCATAATAGTGCACACAAATCAGTCGTTTGATTGTCTTATAAATCTGGTAAACTGATTATTGTTTTAAAAAAGGACAATGACCTATTGAGATGTTGGATGGTGGTTTAAAATGATAAACATCACCCCTCTCCCGTTCACTAGCAATTCACTGAACTAAAATTCAGGTTTCGATACCCGCGGTGGGCAGAGCACTGGTAACCCAGTATGTAGCGCTGTTCTTTACAACAAACAAATAATACATCACACTACTATAAACAATTAAAACAGAAGTCAAAGAATTAGTTAATAATCCAATTCGCGTGATTATATTACACAATATTACTACAGTCCTCTGAAACTCGCGAAAACCTATTTTTCAATGGAACGTTGGTCTAGTCATAACAGAAAAAATAGACCGTTGTTTTGAGAACGAAAATATTTATTTCAACATAAAGATTACGTAAAAAGGTTTATGATCTACTGACGTCAGTAATATACAGAGCAAAGAATGGAAGATGAGAAACGTGCTCGTCTGCATCACGAAGGTCATCCGTCGTCTCTCCTAGCTCGTGACGTTAAAGCAACTGCCATCTATAATAAATTAAACAAAAAAAAACACGGTTTCGACCTTTGTGATATTTCACATTTATGTCAAATATAGCAAAATATAAAAACTTAATTAGTAAAAAATGTAATAATTAGAAGCTAAATTTAATTGGTAGTTAAAAACTATAAAAAAACAATCGCTAAATTACTGACCATCCTATAACGTTGTCTTTTAATTGTGTTTAGAAGATTTAACAAATATTTAGTTCTGTGACACTAACAACGCAAAAATAAGGGGTTCGATTCCCCTCGATGGACTGAGCAGATAGCACGATGTGGCTTTGATGTAAAAAATCACACACATACTGTGACACTAATAACTGTTTGTGGGGCTAACAAAAACGTTAAATGTTTTCAACTTACGTTTTGTTGTTTTCCTCATGGTTGTGTGAAAATTCTAATGGTAACCATATCCATGTCCATAACCGTACCCATGATATGGAACAGCATACCCATATGAGGGATAACTTACATCATAACTAAAATATGGAGTTTGGAATCTCTGACGTCCATATCCACCACCATGGCCATAGCCTCCATAGGGATAACCGTATCCATCCCTATATCCTACAGCAGGGTAACCGTAACCAATGTATCCACAAAATGCCACAGCAATCATGGCAAAAAGTGTAACAAGGGCCACCTATTGAGTAAAAGTAGAAACAGCGAACTTTCCTTAAGACAATGTACATAATTTCAACCTATGCTAACAGAAAAATAACAGGTGATGTCATTTCCGGTTAGGATTATAGTTCTTATGCCACTCAACATTTTCGTAACCTGTACATCTTTCACATGTCTACATTATTAACAAATATAATCAAAATAGACAAATTCTCAAAATAAGGCTTAGCAAAATTTCGAAGTGACATTTGGAGACCTGTAACACAAAATGAATAGAACAGGATGTCATATTATAAATGAGAACACCAGAAAATGGAAAGATTTAGTGTTTCGGTTACAGGAACTATTCAGTTGACTGTGTTAGATACAATGGTTTTACTTACTGTTGTTTTCATTGTGTCCTAAAGTTTGATTATTCTAAGCAACAGTTTACACCTTCACGGTAGGAATATCTGAGATTGTGGTTATTCTGTCCGTCCTATTTATACCAGCGTAAATTTCCTGCAGTCTACTGAAGCCGGAAGTCGTGCCTTACCCATTCAGTTTCAATTGAATTAACTGTACCACGCTGTCCTGAGACTGGCGACCCAGAAAACTCCTGCTCGCCTCTGATAGTAACATAAAGACATGCGAGAGATTGTTGATAAATATTGTTTATAGAAGAAATAGGTTGGATGACACAAAGGTTTGTAAGGTGATATTAATATATTGGATTATAGAAGAATGAAAAGTACCAGAGTAAGGAAGTAATGAACTAATCCAAGTAGCGCCCAGTTGTCCTGTACCAGAACTTATGGTGTGAGAGTTCAGGAGAATTGTCTCCATTTGTACCTGGCGCCATAACTTATAGGTCGCGATTAGGTGTTTACATATACGTAAGAGTACAAGTAATTTAATGACGAAAAAAGGGCTTGTTGGTCCATTTAGATTGTCCCGTCTACTCAGCTAATATCTAAAATAAAAACCCGACAACAGCAATAGTTAGTTAAAGCCAGTCCTTATCTTTTATAAAGGTTTCCCTTAAATTATCTCCATCTACCACGTCTGAAAACAACACATTCCAAAGGCCAGCCACGCTGCTAATAAAACAAACCTGTTCAAGTTAACATTATTTCTAACTTGGAAAAATGTATACTTGTTTCCTTTAGGCCTACCATTGACAGTAATAAACATGATGTATCAACATCTCAGTCAGATATCCTTTAACTACTGTTTTATAAGAGAAAACACCACGGCGTATCTTCTCTATTACGAGTACCATCCTAGTCAGTCCTGCTCTAAACACCTTCCAACATTTCAATGTCCTTTCCAAGACCGAACACAACACCACATGTAACTCAGCCAATGACCTATACAAATATATTATAAACTTTTTAAACTCGTGTCCTTTAGTTACGTAGTTAGAACCTGAACAAAGACTGGTTCAACAAATCAATAAATAACCGAGAAAACGATTTTTTTTAAACTTATCGCCCACATTTGCACGAATAAGGTATTACATCATATGTTCCAGGAAACATAGGTTGATATCAGTTTCAAGCACCTAACTTAACTACTTGACAAGTATTACTTCCAAATTGGTCCGGCATGGTCAGGTGGGTTAAGGTGTTCGACTGGTAATCCGATGGTTCGCATCCCGTTGTACTAAACATGCTCTTCCTTTCAGCCGTGGGGGCGTTATAAAGTTACGGTCAATTCCACTATTCGTTGGTAAAAGAGTAGCCCAATAGGTGGCGATATGTGGTGATGACAAGCCGCCTTCCCTCTAATCTTACACTGCTAAATTAAGGACGGCTGGCGCAGATAGCCCTCGTAGCTTTGCGCGAAATTAAAAAACAAACAAATAATTACTTCTATCAGCATGTGTTTCTCAATATGATTTCTCGAAAACGCTGAGAGGATTTGGACGAAACATGTATACACTTGAACTATCACCCATCTCAGAAATAAATAGTCTTTGGAAAATCAAGTTGAAAGTCATATCAAAGTTTACGAAAAAAGAAAATCCTAACTGTTACCATGGGAATACACTTTTCATAACATTTTTCCTCTATAAATCTCATCAAAAATGGTCGGATTTCAAGAAACTTGGTGGACAGATACAGAACATTGCAAACATTGTCTTAAAAATTTCCGTGCCCGTTGATGACGATGGACACATTTTCGTATATTTTGAGAGTTGAATATGATCAAGGCGGATTGGTGGAGGAATGAGCTTCACTGTGTGCCCCTGTAGTCACTTCCAGTATTTAATGAGCTTCACTGTGTGCCCCTGTAGTCAATTCAAGTATCTAATGAGCTTCACTGTGTGACCCTGTAGTCACTTCTAGTACCTAAACATTAATGAGGAATGAGCTTCACTGTGTGCCCCTGTAGTCACTTCCAGTATTTAATGAGCTTCACTGTGTGCCCCTGTAGTCACTTCCAGTATTTAATGAGCTTCACTGTGTGCCCCTGTAGTCACTTCCAGTATTTAATGAGCTTCACTGTGTGCCCCTGTAGTCAATTCAAGTATCTAATGAGCTTCATTCTGTGCCCCTGTAGTCACTTCTACTATCTAATCCAGCTTCACTGTGTGCCCCTGTAGACACTCTCAACTATCTAACGAGCTTCACTGTGTGACCCTGTAGTCACTTCTAGTACCTAAACATTAATGAGGAATGAGCTTCACTGTGTGCCCCTGTAGTCACTTTAAGTATCTAAACTGTAATGAGGAATGAGCTTCACTGTGTGCCCCTGTAGTCACTTCTAGTATCTAATGAGCTTCACTGCGTGCCCCTGTAGTCACTTCTAGTATCTAAACTTTAATGAGGAATGATCTTCACTGTGTGCCCCTGTAGTCACTTCTAGTATCTAAACTTTAATTAGGAATGAGCTTCAATGTGTGCCCCTGAAGTCACTTTTAGTATCTATACTTTAATGAGGAATGAGCATCACTGTGTGCCCCTGTAGTCACTTATAGTATCTAAACTTTAAGGAGAAATGATTTTCACTGTGAGCCCCTGTAGTCACTTATAGTACCTAAATCTAATGAGGAATGAGCTTCACTCTGTGCCCCTGTAGTTACTTCAAGTATCTAAACTTCAATGAGGAATGAGCTTTACTGTGAGCCCCTGTAGTCACTTATAGTATCTAAACTTTAAGGAGGAATGATCTTCACTGTGTGCCCCTGTAGTCACTTCAAGTATCTAAACTTTAAAGAGGAATGAGCTTCCAGTGTGCCCCTGTAGTGACTTCAAGTATCTAAACTTTAATTAGGAATGAGCTTCAGTGTGTGCCCCTGTAGTCACTTTTAGTATCCATATTTTAATGAGGAATGAGCTCCACTGTTTGCATCTGTAGTCACTTCTAGTACCTAAACTCCAATGAGGAATGATGTTCACGTTGTGCCCCTGTAGTAACTTCTAGTATGTAAACTTTAATGAGTAATGAGCTTCACTGTATTCCCCTGTAGTCACTTTTAGTATCTATATTTTAATGAATGAGCTTCACTGTTTGCCCCTGTAGTCACTTATAGTATCTAAACTTTAATGAGGAATGATCTTCACTGTGTGCCCCTGTAGTTACTTCTAGTATCTAAACTTTAATTAGGAATGAGCTTCAATGTGTGCCCCTGTAGTCACTTTTAGTATCTATATTTTAATGAATGAGCTTCACTGTTTGCCCCTGTAGTCACTTCTAGTACCTAAATTTAATGAGAAATGAGCTTCACTCTGTGCCCCTGTAGTCACTTCTAGTATTTATACTCCAATGAGGAATGATGTTCACGGTGTGCCCCTGTAGTTACTTCTAGTATCTAAACTTTAATTAGGAATGAGCTTCACTGTGTGCCCCTGTAGACATTTCATGTATCTAAACTTTAATGAGGAATGAGCTTCACTGTGTGCCCCTGTAGTCACTTCAAGTATAACACAAAATGCTCAGTATACTAATATTGTGACGTGCTCTAAAATATAACACTATATACACAGTATATGAAGCTATAACACAAAATGCTCAGTATACTAATATTGTGACGTGCTCTAAGATATAACACTATATACACAGTATATGAAGTTATAACACAAAATGCTCAGTATATACTAATACTGTGACACATTACAGAACGTTAACTGAATATTTCCTCTATAATAGTCCTGATACTTGGTTGAAACTATAATTTATATTAATTTGTTAATAACCACTGATGCTTTGTCTTAAGTTCACAGTATTATAAATGACTGATCCCTAACATCTTATATCCGAGCTGTATTATAATGGAGACAGTGGTACCAGCAAATTAGATTTTTATGGCGTACTTAAAAAACAAATTAGTGCTCACAGAACGAATACAAGAAACAACATGTGTCTCGATAAAATAACCCTTTAAAACACAGGAAGAAAACATAATTTATTTAACCATAAGTACTATAAGCTCTATATCTGGCAGTCCAAAAAAAAATTGTGTAATGTAAAAATTCACTAATATCATGTAGTGTTTACGGAAAAGAAATTTTGATTGACATCCCCGATATTGTTTTTTTGTGTTACTAGATGACAGCAGCTACAAAAAGGTATATACTGTTTTCTCGGTAACAATGTTACCAATATGTTATTAAATATTAGTCCGGCATGGCCAGGTGGGTTAAGGCGTTCGACTCTTAATCTGAAAGTCTCTGGTTTGAATCCCAGTCGCACCAAATATGCTCGTCCTTTCAGTCGTGGGGGCATTATAATGTAACGGTCAATCCCACTATTCGTTGGTAAAAGAGTAGCCCAAGAGTTGGCGGTGGGTGGTAATTCCAAGCTGCCTTTCCTCTACTCTTACACTGTTAAACTAGGGACGGCTAGCGCAGGTAGCCCTAGAGTAGCTTTGCTCGAAATTCAAAAACAAACAATTAAATATTGAATTCCTAGTATGATACCGTACTTGTGTTTTCTTTAATATAATTTGAATCAAACTTTTATTGTAAAAATTATATTTATTTATCTATTGGTATATAAGCTTTCAGATTTAACGTTGTGCCACTAAAGAAGTTTTAGGTAGCCAATCAAAGTTGTTTTTGTAAATAAAGATATAGCATAAAACTACTTACATAAACTACAAAATGCGTCTATGATTTTTATACGTAAGAGTGAGTCTAAAACAATACGCCCAGACCAACTGGGAATGTATTTCGATAATTATTTAATTTGTTTAAAGTATTAATAATGAATAACCTGGCAGTAGAAAGTATAGTTCTGTGTTTTAATTTCTAATAGCACAACAGTGAAACTGGTTAACTTACCTTTTCCATAAACGAAAACACTAAATTTTAATGAATTAAGACTCGCCGTCGAATTTCGATTTTATTTCTCTAAGCCTAAATCTAGAGCTACGAAAATTTTCAACAAAGGGTATTCGTTTAGTACAAATAAAGCCATCTAGCGACAAAAGTCTCAATCGTGAAACGTTCAAATCTCTAATATTAATATTTAGTATATAAATATGTATATTTTTTCACATTCATTACTTTTGTCTAAAAATTACAACAGAACATCAAATGACATATTTCAGGGAATCGAACCCCGGATATTTGCGTTGGAGGTCTGTATGTTTATCAGTGATCTATCAGAGACTCAGTTATATCACTTACTAATTAAGAAACATGGTAACTAGCCTCACGTCTCACAGTTGGACACCGGTAAGTTTACGGACTTACAACACGAAACTCTAGGTTTTATTTCACACGCTGGAAACATCAGATAACCAAACGTGGCTTTATTTTAAAAGAGTCAACCTCATACATCAAATATCAGATAACCAAACGTAGCTTTATTTTAAAAGAGACAACCTCATACATCAAACATCCAATAACCAAACGTGGCTTTATTTTAAAAGAGACAACCTCATACATCAAATATCAGATAACCAAACGTGGCTTTATTTTAAAAGAGACAACCTCATACATCAAATATCAGATAACCAAACGTGGCTTTATTTTAAAAGAGACAACCTCATACATCAAACATCCAATAACCAAACGTGGCTTTATTTTAAAAGAGACAACCTCATACATCAAACATCCAATAACCAAACGTGGCTTTATTTTAAAAGAGACAACCTCATACATCAAATATCAGATAACCAAACGTGGCTTTATTTTAAAAGAGACAACCTCATACATCAAACATCCAATAACCAAACGTGGCTTTATTTTAAAAGAGACAACCTCATACATCAAATATCAGATAACCAAACGTGGCTTTATTTTAAAAGAGACAACCTCATACATCAAATATCAGATAACCAAACGTGGCTTTATTTAAAAGAGACAACCTCATATATCAAACATCAATAACCAAACGTGGCTTTACTTTTAAAAGAGACAACCTCATATATCAAACATCAGATAACCAAACGTGGCTTTATTTTAAAAGAGACAACCTCATACATCAAACATCAGATATCCAAACGTGGGTTTATTTTAAAAGAGACAACCTCAAACATCAAACATCAGATAACCAAACGCGGCTTCATTTTAAAAGAGACAACCTCATACATCAAACATCAGATAACCAAAAGTGACTTTATTTTAAAAAAGACAACCTCATACATCAAACATCAAATAACCAAACGTGACTTTATTTTAAAAGAGACAATCTCATACATCAAACATCAGAAAACCAAACGTGGTTTATTTTAAAAAAGACAACCTCATACATCAAACATCAGATAACCAAACGTGACTTTATTTAAAAGAGACAATCTCATACATCGAAAATCAGATAACCAAACGCGGCTTCATTTTAAAAGAGACAACCTCATACATCAAACCTCAGAAAACCAAACGTGGCTTTATTTTAAAAGAGACAACCTCATACATCAAACATCAGATAACCAAACGTGACTTTATTTTAAGAGAGACAACCTCATACATCAAACATCAGATAACCAAACGCGGCTTCATTTTAAAAGAAACAACCTCATACACCAAACATCAGATAAACAAACGTGGTTTCATTTTAAAAGAGACAACCTCATACACCAAACGTCAGATAACCAAAGGTGGCTTTATTTTAAAAGAGACAACCTCATACATCAAACATCAGACAACCAAACGTGGTTTATTTTAAAAAAGACAACCTCATACATCAAACATCAGATAACCAAACGTGGCTTTATTTTAAAAGAGACAACCTCATACATCAAACCTCAGAAAACCAAACGTGGCTTTATATTAAAAGAGACAACCTCATACATCAAACATCAGATAACCAAACGTGGGTTTATTTTAAAAGAGACTACCTCATACATCAAACATCAGATAACGAAACGTGGCTTTATTTTAGAAGAGACAACCTCCTACATCAAACCTTTGCAATCTTCCACGACGTGATTTTCATAAAATTTTAATAATCTTCAAACTATTAATTTATTTTGGTTCTCTATAACTTGTAACCATCCTCCACTTTTTTCCCTTTACCAGGATGGAAGTGGTCAGTGACCCGTGTTTTCTTCATGGCGTCTATGATTTAATCCAAGACTAGATAATTAATAATGAAACACTTGCACGGCCATTTTAGTCTACTTTCTCTTATAAAATGAAAATAAGTCTATGTCAAGATACGATTTCATTTTAGTGAAGTAAATCGTTTCAAACTTTTAACTGTATAACTTGTATTCGACAGCAATTCACAGAACCTGGTTCATTCGTATCAAACTGAATCACGTATAGAAAGAGTTAATATAATATATAATGACTCAAAGCGTTTCAGATATTAGTTTTTTAAATAAAATATTCTTCACTTTTTATAGTTAAGCAATATGGTTATTTTAGCTCCATTTTTAGAATTAGTTTCCAGAATTCGTCCCAGCTTTGAGATAAAATTCTTTAAGTTTTTAATTTTCCCAATTAAAAATTGTAAAGCTACAACGTTTCAGTGATTCTTATACATGGTTTTATAAGAATATAACTGGTGCCAATCAGAGCATGTAATAACCTCCGTATCACCAGTCCGTTCACTACTGGTTCAACCATAAGTCTGAAGGCTTACAATGCTAAACATTAGGCTTCGATATCAGTGTTGGGCACAGCACGGTTAACATTTTGTGAAAGTTTATGCTTAACAAACGAACAAATAACGTTGAAAATGAACAGTTACGAACTAAAACAATACGGTCTATTAATTCGTTAGTCACGCCACTGTTAGATAGTGTTATCAACAGGAACTATGTGATAACCTGGAGATCCACTCCGTTGTCCTTTACAAGAACAGGCAGAGACATCGTTGTCGGGTGATAGTGAGAACTTGCAGGTGAAACATATCCTTGTAAGAGTAATAATATATTTATAACACCCAAACTTACCTACACATAATAGTCTCACTTTCTTCTATCCAGTATTGTTTCGTTATGTGATCTCACATAAGAGAGTTTTTCGGTCTAAAAAATAAAACAGAAATATTCCATAGTATTTGCTGATACCATTAAAGTCATGATACAAATAATTTCAGATAAGTATCATAAGTTTCAGATGTTTCCAGATATACCCCATAACAAAATAAGTTTGTTTGTTTGTTTTTGAATTTCGCACAAAAGATACTCGAGAGCTATCTGTGCTAGCCGTCCCTAATTTAGCAGTGTAAGACTAGAGGGAAGGCAGCGAGTCATCATCATTCACTGCCAACTCTTGAACTACTCTTTAACCAACGAATAGTAGGATTAACAGTCACATTATAACGTCCCCACGCCTGAAAGGGCGAGCATGTTTGGCGCAACGGGGATGCGAACCCGCGACCCTCAGATTACGAGTCGCACGCCTTAATACGCTTGGCCATGCCGGGCCATCCCATAACTAAGATGAGTATCACAAGATCTACATGTTTCCAGATATACCCCATAACTAAGATGAGTATCACAAGATCTAGATGTTTCCAGATATATCCCATAACTGAGATTAGTATCGCAAGATATAGATGTTTCCAGATATACCCCATAACTAAGATGAGTATCCCAAGATCTAGGTGTTTCCAGATATATCCCATAACTGAGATTAGTATCGCAAGATATAGATGTTTCCAGATATACCCCATAACTAAGATGAGTATCCCAAGATCTAGGTGTTTCCAGATATACCCCATAACTGAGATTAGTAGTGCAAGATCTAGATGTTTCCAGATATACCCCATAACTGAGATGAGTATCACAAGATCTAGATGTTTCCAGATATACCCCATAACTAAAATGAGTATCACAAGATCTAGATGTTTCCAGATATACCCCATAACTAAGATGAGTATCACAAGATCTAGATGTTTCCAGATATATCCCATAACTGAGATTAGTATCGCAAGATATAGATGTTTCCAGATATACCCCATAACTAAGATGAGTATCCCAAGATCTAGGTGTTTCCAGATATACCCCATAACTAAGATGTGTATCACAAGATCTAGATGTTTCCAGATATACCCCTATAACTGAGATTAGTATCGCAAGATCTACATGTTTCCGGATATACCCCATAACTAAGATGAGTATCGCAAGATCTAGATGTTTCCAGATATACCCCATAACTAAGATGAGTATCCCAAGATCTAGGTGTTTCCAGATATACCCATAACTGAGATGAGTATCACAAGATCTAGATGTTTCCAGATATACCCCATAACTAAGATGAGTATCACAAGATCTAGATGTTTCCAGATATACCCCATAACTGAGATTAGTATCGCAAGATCTAGATGTTTCCAGATATACCCCATAACTAAGATGAGTATCACAAGATCTAGATGTTTCCAGATATACCCCATAACTGAGATTAGTATCGCAAGATCTAGATGTTTCCAGATATACCCCATAACCAAGATGAGTATCCCAAAATCTAGGTGTTTCCAGATACACCCATAACTGAGATGAGTATCACAAGATCTAGATGTTTCCAGATATATCCCATAACTGAGATGAGTATCACAAGATCTAGATGTTTCCGGATATACCTCATAACTAAAATGAGTATCACAAGATCTAGATGTTTCCAGATATGCCCCATAACTGAGATTAGTATCGCAAGATCTAGATGTTTCCAGATATACCCCATAACTAAGATGAGTATCCCAAGATCTAGGTGTTTCCGGATATACCCCATAGCTAACAGTTTTTCTCGTGAGAAATATCACTAAGAAACTGAAACGAAAAGGTTCTCTGAGACATCAGGGCTGTACGTACGAATATTGAAGAGGGTAAGAAAACATTGTCAAGAAGAGTCGGTGGAAAACTGACCCTGCCATCTATTGTAGTTTGTTACCATGTTAGGACAGTAATTATAAATATGGATCGATGTAAGAAAACTTTGTAAAGATTTGTTGGTGGAACACCAATCCCGTAATCTGCTGTACAAGCTGAGTTAGGATAGTACCTATAATTATTGGGATGGTGTGTGAGAGGTTTGTTAAGAGTGTGGTCAAAGAATGACGGCGTTATCTCTTTAAGAAGATTTTACAATATCACAACAGTAAAATTAATATAACTATCCTAAACTGAATACGACTAATAATGAAAATAACCGGAACAATAACATGGAATCTGGAAAACCGTTAATGTAAAACAAACAGAAGTTTATTAGTACTGTCGTTAAAGGAAACAACTTTAACTTTTGAATCATGTTCTTTACAATAATAAATTTTCATAATTAATAGCTGTTTATGTAACGCTCATCACTACTTGTCTTATAACATTCCTTCTCGGATATTCAAATATCAGAAAATTCATCAGATGAGCAAATATCAGATTTTTAAACTTTGCCGTAACGTGCTATTGACAATAGAAATCAAACAGAAAACTATCTGCATAAAAAGAATTACATCGTGGTATTGACCATAGAAAAAAAACAGATAGCTATCTGCAGGAAACAATTACTTCGTGGTATTGACAACAGAAATCAAACAGATAGCTATCCGCAGAAAAGAAATACATCGTGGTATTGACAACAGAAATCAAACAGATAGCTATCTCCAGAAAAGAATTACCTCTGGGTATTGAACATAAAAATCAAACAGATAGCTATCCACAGAAAAAAATTACATCGTGGTATTGACAACAGAAATCACACATATAGCTTTTTGCAGAAAAGAATTACATCGTGGCATTGACAACAGAAATCAAACAGATAGTTATCTGCAGTGAAGAATTACCTCGTGGTTTTCATCATAGAAATAAAACAGATAGCTACCTCCAGAAAAGAATTACCTCGGGCTATTGACCATGGAAATCAAAGAGATAGCTATCTGCAGAAAAGAATTACATAGTGGTATTGACAAAAGAAATCAAACAGATAGATATCTGCAGAAAAGAATTACATCGTCGTATTGACAACAGAAATGAAACAGATAGCTATCTGCAGAAAAGAATTACATCGTGGTATTGAACATGAAAATGAAACAGATAGCTATCTAGAGAAAAGAATTACATCGTGGTATTGACCATAGAAATCAAAGAGATAGATATTTGCAGAAAAGAATTACATCGTGATTAACCATAGAAATCAAAGAGAACGTTATCTGAAGAAAAGAATTACATCGTGGTATTAATCATAGAAATCAAACAGATAGCTATTTGCAGAAAAGAATTACATCGTGATTGACCATAGAAATCAAAGAGATAGTTATCTGAAGAAAAGAATTACATCGTGGTATTGACCATAGAAATCAAACAGATAGCTATTTGCAGAAAAGAATTACATCGTGGTATTGACAACAGAAATCACACATATAGCTTTTTGCAGAAAAGAATTACATCGTGGCATTGACAACAGAAATCAAACAGATAGTTATCTGCAGTAAAGAATTACCTCGTGGTTTTCATCATAGAAATAAAACAGATAGCTATCCACAGAAAAGAATTACATCGTGGTATTGACAATAGAAATCAAACAGATAGCTATCTGCAGAAAAAAATTACATCGTGGTATTGACAACAGAAATCACACATATAGCTTTTTCCAGAAAAGAATTACATCGTGGCATTGACAACAGAAATCAAACAGATAGTTATCTGCACTGAAGAATTACCTCGTGGTTTTCATCATAGAAATAAAACAGATAGCTACCTCCAGAAAAGAATTACCTCGGGCTATTGACCATGGAAATCAAAGAGATAGCTATCTGCAGAAAAGAATTACATAGTGGTATTGACAACAGAAATCAAACAGATAGCTATCTGCAGAAAAGAATTACCTCGGGGTATTGACAATAGAAATAAAACAGATAGCTATCTCCAGGAAAGAATTACCTCGCGGTATTGACCATAGAAATCAAAGAGATAGCTAACTGCAGAAAAGAATTACATCGTGGTATTGACAAAAGAAATCAAACAGATAGCTATCTCCAGAAATAAATTACATAGTGGTATTGACAACAGAAATCAAACAGATAGATATCTGCAGAAAAGAATTACATCGTCGTATTGAACATGAAAATGAAACAGATAGCTATCTACAGAAAAGAATTACATCGTGGTATTGACCATAGAAATCAAAGAGATAGCTATTTGCAGAAAAGAATTACATCGTGATTGACCATAGAAATCAAAGAGATAGTTATCTGAAGAAAAGAATTACATCGTGGTATTGATCATAGAAATCAAACAGATAGCTATTTGCAGAAAAAAATTACATCGTGATTCACCATAGAAATCAAAGAGATAGTTATCTGAAGAAAAGAATTACATCGTGGTATTGACCATAGAAATCAAACAGATAGCTATTTGCAGAAAAGAATTACATCGTGATTGACCATAGAAATCAAAGAGATAGCTATAGGCAGAAAAGAATTACATCGTGGCATTGATCATAGAAATGAAACAGGTAGCTATCCGCATAAAAGAATTACATCGTGGTATTGACAACAGAAATCAAACAGATAGCTATTTGCAGAAAAGAATTACATCGTGGTATTGACCATAGAAATCAAACAGATAGCTATTTGCAGAAAAAAATTACATCGTGGTATTGACAACAGAAATTAAACAAAAAGCTATCTCCAAAAAAGAATTACCTCGGGGTATTGCCCATAGAAATCAAAGAGATAGCTATTTGCAGAAAAGAATTACATCGTGATTGACCATAGAAATCAAAAAGATAGCTATTTGCAGAAAAGAATTACATCGTGATTGACCATAGAAATCAAAGAGATAGCTATTTGCAGAAAAGAATTACATCGTGGTATTGATAACAAAAATCAAGCAGATAGCACCTGCAGAAAATAATTACCTCGTGATATTGACCATATAAATCAAACATATAGCTTTTTGCAGATAAGAATTACATCGTGGCATTGACCACAGAAATCAAACAGATAGCTATCAGCAGAAAAGAATTACATCATGGTATTGACAACAGAAATCAAACAGATAAGTATCTCCATGAAAGAATTACATCTTGGTTCTGAACATAGAAATGAAACAGATAGGTATCTCCAGAAAAAAATTACTTCGGGGTATTGACCATAAAAATGAAACAGATACCTATCTACAGAAAAGAATTATATCGTGGTATTCACAACAAAAATCAAACAGATAGCTATCTGGATAAAAGAATTACATCGTGGTATTGACCATAGAAATCAAAGAGATAGCTATTTGCAGAAAAGAATTACATCGTGAATGACCATAGAAATAAAAGAGATAATTATCTGCAGAAAAGAATTAACTCGGGGTATTGACAATAGAAATAAAACAGATAGCTATCTCCAATAAAGAATTACCTCGCGGTATTGACCATAAAAATCAAACAGATAGCTATCTGCAGAAAAGAATTACATCGTGGTATTGACAAAAGAAATCAAACAGATAGCTACCTCCAGAAATAAATTACATAGTGGTATTGACAACAGAAATCAAACAGATAGCTATTTGAAGAAAAGAATTACATCGTGGTATTCACAAAAGAAATCAAACAGATAGCTATTTGCAGAAAAGAATTACATCGTGATTGACCATAGAAATCAAAGAGATAGTTATCTGAAGAAAAGAATTACATCGTGGTATTGCCCATAGAAATCAAAAAGATAGCTATTTGCGGAAAAGAATTACATCGTGATTGACCATAGAAATCAAAGAGATAGCTATTTGCAGAAAAGAATTACATCGTGGTATTGATAACAAAAATCAAGCAGATAGCACCTGCAGAAAATAATTACCTCGTGATATTGACCATATAAATCAAACATATAGCTTTTTGCAGATAAGAATTACATCGTGGTATTGACCACAGAAATCAAACAGATAGCTATCAGCAGAAAAGAATTACATCATGGTATTGACAACAGAAATCAAACAGATAAGTATCTCCATGAAAGAATTACATCTTGGTTCTGAACATAGAAATGAAACAGATAGGTATCTCCAGAAAAAAATTACTTCGGGGTATTGACCATAAAATGAAACAGATACCTATCTACAGAAAAGAATTATATCGTGGTATTCACAACAAAATCAAACAGATAGCTATCTAGATAAAAGAATTACATCGTGGTATTGACCATAGAAATCAAAGAGATAGCTATTTGCAGAAAAGAATTACATCGTGAATGACCATAGAAATCAAAAGAGATAATTATCTGCAGAAAAGAATTAACTCGTGGTATTGACAATAGAAATAAAACAGATAGCTATCTCCACAAAGAATTACCTCGCGGTATTGACCATAAAAAATCAAACAGATAGCTATCTGCAGAAAAGAATTACATCGTGGTATTGACAAAAGAAATCAAACAGATAGCTATCTCCAGAAATAAATTACATAGTGGTATTGACAACAGAAATCAAACAGATAGCTATTTGAAGAAAAGAATTACATCGTGGTATTCACAACAGAAATCAAACAGATAGCTATTTTGCAGAAAAGAATTACATCGTGATTGACCATAGAAATCAAAGAGATAGTTATGTGAAAAAAGAATTACATCGTGGTATTGTTCCATAGAAATCAAACAGATAGATATCTGCAGAAAAGAATTACATCATCGTATTGAGAACAGAAATGAAACAGATAGCTATCTGCAGAAAAGAATTACATCGTGGTATTGAACATGAAAATGAAACAGATAGCTATTAGGAGAAAAGAATTACATCGTGGTATTGACCATAGAAATCAAAGAGATAGTTATCTGAAGAAAAGAATTACATCGTGGTATTAATCATAGAAATCAAACAGATAGCTATTTGCAGAAAAGAATTACATCGTGATTGACCATAGAAATCAAAGAGATAGTTATCTGAAGAAAAGAATTACATCGTGGTATTGACCATAGAAATCAAACAGATAGCTATTTGCAGAAAAGAATTACATCGTGGTATTGACAACAGAAATCAAACATATAGCTTTTGCAGAAAAGAATTACATCGTGGCATTGACAACAGAAATCAAACAGATAGTTATCTGCACTGAAGAATTACCTCGTGGTTTTCATCATAGAAATAAAACAGATAGCTATCTCCAGAAAAAGAATTACCTCGGGCTATTGACCATGGAAATCAAAGAGATAGCTATCTGCAGAAAAGAATTACATAGTGGTATTGACAACAGAAATCAAACAGATAGCTATCTGCAGAAAACAATTACCTCGAGGGTATTGACAATAGAAATAAAACAGATAGCTATCTCCAGGAAAGAATTACCTCGCGGTATTGACCATAGAAATCAAAGAGATAGCTAACTGCAGAAAAGAATTACATCGTGGTATTGACAAAAGAAATCAAACAGATAGCTATCTCCAGAAATAAATTACATAGTGGTATTGACAACAGAAATCAAACAGATAGATATCTGCAGAAAAGAATTACATCGTCGTATTGAACATGAAATGAAACAGATAGCTATCTACAGAAAAGAATTACATCGTGGTATTGACCATAGAAATCAAAAAGATAGCTATTTGCAGAAAAGAATTACATCGTGATTGACCATAGAAATCAAAGAGATAGTTATCTGAAGAAAAGAATTACATCGTGGTATTGACCATAGAAATCAAACAGATAGCTATTTGCAGAAAAGAATTACATCGTGATTGACCATAGAAATCAAAGAGATAGCTATAGGCAGAAAAGAATTACATCGTGGCATTGATCATAGAAATGAAACAGGTAGCTATCCGCATAAAAAAGAATTACATCGTGGTATTGACAACAGAAATCAAACAGATAGCTATTTGCAGAAAAGAATTACATCGTGGTATTGACCATAGAAATCAAACAGATAGCTATTTGCAGGAAAAAAAATTACATCGTGGTATTGACAACAGAAATTAAACAAAAGCTATCTCCAGGAAAGAATTACCTCAGGGTATTGCCTATAGAAATCAAAGAGATAGCTATTTGCAGAAAAGAATTACAATCGCATTGACCATAGAAATCAAAGAGATAGCTATTTGCAGAAAAGAATTACATCGTGGATTGACCATAGAAATCAAAAAGAGATAGCTATTTGCAGAAAAGAATTACATCGTGGTATTGATAACAAAAATCAAGCAGATAGCACCTGCAGAAAAAATAATTATTTCGTGATATTGACCATATAAATCAAACATATAGCTTTTGCAGATAAGAATTACATCGTGGCATTGACCACAGAAATCAAACAGATAGCTATCAGCAGAAAAGAATTACATCATGGTATTGACAACAGAAATCAAACAGATAAGTATCTCCATGAAAGAATTACATCTTGGTTCTGAACATAGAAATGAAACAGATAGGTATCTCCAGAAAAAATTACATCGTGGTATTGACCATAAAAATGAAACAGATACTATCTACAGAAAAGAATTATACATCGTGGTATTCACAACAAAAATCAAACAGATAGCTATCTGGATAAAAGAATTACATCGTGGTATTGACCATAGAAATCAAAGAGATAGCTATTTGCAGAAAAGAATTACATCGTGATTGACCATAGAAATAAAAGAGATAATTATCTGAAGAAAAGAATTACATCGGGGTATTGACAATAGAAATAAAACAGATAGCTATCTCCATAAAAGAATTACCTCGTATTGACCATAAAAATCAAACAGATAGCTATCTAAAGAAAAGAATTACATCGTGGTATTGACAAAAGAAATCAAACAGATAGCTATCTCCAGAAATAAATTACATAGTGGTATTGACAACAGAAATCAAACAGATAGCTATTTGAAGAGAAAAGAATTACATCGTGGTATTCACAACAGAAATCAAACAGATAGCTATTTGCAGAAAAGAATTACATCGTGACTGACCATAGAAATCAAAGAGATAGTTATCTGAAGAAAAGAATTACATCGTGGTATTGCCCATAGAAATCAAAATAATAGCTATTTGCAGAAAAGAATTACATCGTGATTGACCATAGAAATCAAAGAGATAGTTATCTGAAGAAAAGAATTACATCGTGGTATTGATCATAGAAATCAAACAGATAGCTATTTGCAGAAAAAGAATTACATCGTGATTGACCATAGAAATCAAAGAGATAGTTATCTGAAGAAAAGAATTACATCGTGATAATGACAACAGAAATTAAACAAATAGCTATCTGCAGAAAAGAATTAACTCGGGGTATTGACAATAGAAATAAAACAGATAGCTATCACCAGGAAAGGAATTACCTCGCGGTATTGACCATAAAAATCAAACAGATAGCTATCTGCAGAAAAATTACATCGTTGGGTATTGACAAAGAAATCAAACAGATAGCTATCTCTAGAAATAATATACATAGTGGTTATTGACAACAGAAATCAAACAGATAGCTCTTTGAAGAAAAGAATTACATCGTGGTATTGACAACAGAAATCAAACAGATAGCTATCTGCAGAAAAATTACATCGTGGTGATTGACAACAGAAATTAAACAAATAGCTATCTCAGGAAAGAATTACCTCGGGGTATTGCACATAGAAATCAAAGAGATAGCTATTTGCAGAAAAAGAATTACATCGTGATTGACCATAGAAATCAAAGAGATAGCTATTTGCAGAAAAGAATACATCGTGGTATTGATAACATAAAAATCAAGCAGATAGCACCTGCAGAAAATAATTACCTCGTGATATTGACCATATAAATCAAACATATAGCTTTTTGCAGATAAGAATTACATCGTGGCATTGACCATAGAAATCAAACAGATAGCTATCAGCAGAAAAGAATTACATCGTGGTATTAACAACAGAAATCAAACAGATAAGTATATCCATGAAAGAATTACATCGTTGTATTGACAACAGAAATCAAACAGATAGCTACCTGCAGAAAAGAATTACATCGTGGTATTGAACATGAAAATGAAACAGATAGCTATCTACAGAAAAGAATTACATCGTGGTATTGACCATAGAAATCAAAGAGATAGCTATTTGCAGAAAAGAATTACATCGTGATTGACCATAGAAATCAAAGAGATAGCTATTTGCAGAAAAGAATTACATCGTGGTATTGATAACAAAAATCAAGCAGATAGCACCTGCAGAAAATAATTACCTTGTGATATTGACCACATAAATCAAACATATAGCTTTTTTGCAGATAAAAATTACATCGTGGCATTGACCACAGAAATCAAACAGATAGCTATCTGCAGAAAAGAATTACATCATGGTATTAAAACAGAAATCAAACAGATAAGTATCTCCATGAAAGAATTACATCGTTGTATTAACAACAGAAATCAAAGAGATAGCTATCTCCAGAAATGAAATTACATCGTGGTATTGACAATGAAATCAAACAGATAGCTATCTCCAATAAAATTACATCGCGGTATTGACCATAAAAAAAATCAAACAGATAGCTATCTGCAGAAAAGAATTACATCGTGGTATTGACAAAAGAAATCAAACAGATAGCTATCTCCGAAATAAATTACATGAGTGGTATTGACAACAGAAATCAAACAGATAGCTATTTCAAGAAAGAGGAATTACATCGTGGTATTCACAACAGAAATCAAACAGATAGCTATTTTGCAGAAAAGAATTACATCGTGATTGACCATAGAAATCAAAGAGATACTTATCTGAAGAAAAGAATTACATCGTGGTATTGCCCATAGAAATCAAAGAGATAGCTATTTGCAGAAAAGAATTACATCGTGATTGACCATAGAAATCAAAGAGATAGTTATCTGAAGAAAAGAATTACATCGTGGTATTGACAACAGAAATTAAACAAATAGCTATCTGCAGAAAAGAATTAACTCGGGGTATTGACAATAGAAATAAAACAGATAGCTATCACCAGGAAAGAATTACCTCGCGGTATTGACCATAAAAAATCAAACAGATAGCTATCTGCAGAAAAGAATTACATCGTGGTATTGACAAAAGAAATCAAACAGATAGCTATCTCCAGAAATAATTTACATAGTGGTATTAACAACAGAAATCAAACAGATAAGTATCTCCAGAAAGAATTACATCGTTGTGGCCGACAACAGAAATCAAACAGATAGCTATCTGGATAAAAGAAATTCATCGTGTTGTATTGACCACAGAAATCAAAGAGATAGCTATTTCCAGAAAAGAATTACATCGTGATTGACCATAGAAATAAAAAAAGAGATAGTTATTCGAAGAAAAGAATTACATCGTGGTATTGACCATAGAAATCAAACAGATAGCTATTTGTGAAAAAAATTACATCGTGATTGACCATAGAAATCAAAGAGATAGCTATCTGCAGAAAAGAATTACATCGTGGTATTGACTATAGAAATCAAACAGATAGCTTTCTCCAGGAAAGAATTACATCGTGGTATTGCCCATAGAAATCAAACAGATAGCTTTCTCAGGAAAGAATTACCTCGCGGTATTGACCATAGAAATCAAACAGATAGCTATCTGCAGAAAAAAAGAATTACATCGTGGTATTAACAACAGAAATCAAACAGATAAGTATCTCCATGAAAGAATTACATCGTTGTATTGACAACAGAAATCAAACAGATAGCTATCTGCATAAAAGAATTACATCTTGGTTCTGACCATAGAAATGAAACAGATAGGTAACTCCAGAAAATAATTACTTCGGGGTATTGACCATAAAAAATGAAACAGATAGCTATCTGCAGAAAAGAATTATATCATTGGTATTCACAACAAAATCAAACAGATAGCTATCTGGATAAAAGAATTACATCGTGTTATTGACCACAGAAATCAAAGAGATAGCTATTTCCAGAAAAGAATTACATCGTGATTGACCATAGAAATAAAAGAGATTGTTATCTGAAGAAAAGAATTACATCGTGGTATTGACCATAGAAATCAAAACAGATAGCTATTTGTAGAAAAAAAATTACATCGCGATTGACCATAGAAATCAAAGAGACAGCTATCTGCAGAAAAGAATTACATCGTGGTATTGACTATAGAAATCAAACAGATAGCTTTCTCCAGGAAAGAATTACATCGTGGTATTGCCCATAGAAATCAAAGAGATAGCTTTCTCCAGGAAAAAATTACATCGTGATTGACCATAGAAATTAAACAAATAGCTATCTTAGAAAAAGAATTACCTGGGGTATTGACAATAGAAATAAAACAGATAGCTATCTCCAGGAAAGAATTACCTCGCGGTATTGACCATAGAAATCAAACAGATAGCTATCTGCAGAAAAGAATTACATCGTGGTATTAACAACAGAAATCAAACACATAAGTATCTCCATGAAAGAATTACATCGTTGTATTGACAACAGAAATCAAACAGATAGCTATCTGCATAAAAGAATTACATCTTGGTTCTGACCATAGAAATGAAACAGATAGGTAACTCCAGAAAATAATTACTGGGTATTGACCATAAAAGTGAAACAGATAGCTATCTGCAGAAAAGAATTACATCGTGGTATTCACAACAAAAAAATCAAACAGATAGCTATCTGGATAAAAGAATTACATCGTGTTATTGACCACAGAAATCAAAGAGATAGCTATTTCCAGAAAAAGAATTACATCGTGATTGACCATAGAAATAAAAGAGATAGTTATCTGAAGAAAAGAATTACATCGTGGTATTGACCATAGAAATCAAAACAGATAGCATTCTCCAGAGAAAGAATTACATCGTGGTATTGCCCATAGAAATCAAACAGATAGCTTTCTCCAGGAAAGAATTACATCGTGTATTGACCATAGAAATTAAAACAAATAGCTATCTGCAGAAAAGAATTACATCAGGGTATTGACAATAGAAATGAAACAGATAGCTATCTCCAGGAAAGAATTACCTCGTGGTATTGACCATAGAAATCAAACAGATAGCTATCTGCAGAAAAGAATTACATCGTGGTATTGACAAAAGAAATCAAACAGATAGCTTTCTCCAGGAAAGAATTACATCGTGGTATTGACAAAAGAAATCAAACAGATAGCTATCTCCAGAAAATATAATTACATAGTGGTATTGACAACAGAAATCAAACAGATAGCTATCTGCAGAAAAGAATTACCTCGTGTGTATTGACTATAGAAATCAAACAGATAGCTATCTGCAGAAGAAAATTACATCGTGGTATTGACAAAAGAAATCACACATTTACTTGCTTTTGCAGAAAAGAATTACATCGTGGTATTGACTACAGAAATCAAAGAGATAGATATCTGCAGAAAAGAATTACATCGTGGTATTGACGATAGAAATAAAACAGATAGCTTTTCTTCAGGAAAGAA
This sequence comes from Tachypleus tridentatus, assembly GCF_004210375.1. NCBI lineage: Eukaryota > Metazoa > Arthropoda > Merostomata > Xiphosura > Limulidae > Tachypleus > Tachypleus tridentatus. The sequence goes on along the minus strand of NC_134836.1, from coordinate 138,166,911 downwards.
ATTACCTCGGGGTATTGACCATAAAATCAAACAGATAGCTATCTGCAGAAAAGAATTACATCGTGGTATTGACAAAAGAAATCAAACAGATAGCTATCTCCAGAAATAAATTACATAGTGGTATTAACAAACAGAAATCAAACGATGATAAGTATCTCCATGAAAGAATTACATCGTTGTATTGACAACAGAAATCAAACAGATAGCTATCTGCATAAAAGAATTATTATCTTGGTTCTGACCATAGAAATGAAACAGATAGGTATCTCCAGAAAATACTTACTTCGGGTATTGACCATAAAAAAAAATGAAACAGATAGCTATCTACAGAAAAGAATTATATCGTGGTATTCACAACAAAAAATCAAAGAGATAGCTATCTGGATAAAAAAGAATTACATCGTGTTATTGACCACAGAAATCAAAGAGATAGCTATTTCCAGAAAAAGAATTACATCGTGATTGACCATAGAAATAAAAGAGATAGTTATCTGAAGAAAAGAATTACATCGTGGTATTGACCATAGAAATCAAACAGATAGCTAGCGTTGTAGAAGAAAAAATTACATCGTGATTGACCATAGAAAATCAAAGAGACAGCTATCTGCAGAAAAGAAATTACATCGTGGTATTGACTATAGAAATCAAACAGATAGCTTTCTCCACGAAAAGAATTACATCGTGGTATTG